>NW_015112778.1:325318-393385 GCF_001443285.1 Poecilia latipinna | reverse complement strand
ATATATATAAGCCGCACCGGGCTATAAGCCGCTGGCATCTCCACCGCTTGGTTTTCCACAATGACGCAGCAGGGGGCTATAAATAAATCTGCCATTAAGCCCTGCGTCTCCAACGCTGAACCATGGATTCGTTCACGCCGAGTTTACGTGCAGCGGCTATCGATGCAACTTAAAAGCTGCATCATATGAGTTTGAAAACATTTCTCCGCCGTGCCTGCTAATAGCATGTGCTTGTTCTAAATGAAAATCAGCACTTTCTTCTCTGATTTCCAATTTTGACTTCCAATGATTCACTTCTTGCTAAAGAGTCCCCTGGTGGTCGAAGAAAAATCCACAGAAAAGCCGCACCGGGCTGTAAGCCGCATGGTTCAAAGTGTGGGGGAATAAGTAGAGGCTTATAGTCCGAAAAATACGGTAAATACGTTTTGTAAACTTCAGAACACCAGCCTGCTGTTACCTTTCTGTGCTGGTCGTAGTTTCGTATGAACTCCCTCAGCTGCTCCTCTCTGCTCTCCAGTGTCGTGTACAGCTGCTGCATCTGATTCACCAGCTCCGATTTTTCCACTTTTAGCCGCTTCCTGTCCGCTTTCATGGCTGCAGCACAAACACAGAGAGACGCTCACAACAGCTTTACAGTCAGAGCAACACAACACTGAGCAAAAGACTCAAAAAATGCTTAGAGACGGACAGAGAATGGGACAGAGGGTTATAATCTAAGAGGAGATGGAAATAAAAAACAACAATGTATTAGACAAAACAAAAAAAGTTTTAGACATCAGTGTGTGAGATAAATTATGAGCTTAAACAAAATACAAATATAAATAAAAAAACTGTTCAAAAAGGAGCTTATTGGGAAATATGTTGTATAGGATGGTTGTTTCAAAGACCAAAAATGTTCTTCTTGATATAAAAATGTATAAATATATATTTTTAAATTTATAATTAAATAAAAAAAAATGTTTTTGTATTCATTTTTATAAAAAATATAAAAAAATATTTATTTTATATCATCTTATCAGCAAGATATAGAAGATATAAAAATTATGTTTATATTTACATTTAAAAATATAAACAATTTAAATTTTTTTTTAGATTTTTTATATAAAATTATTGTTTATTTGTAAAAAAAAAAAAGTTAAATAAAAAATAACCATAAATGTGTCATTCAATGTGGGGATAATTTAAGTTTATCTGGTAAGGTGAGATTTAAATGTTTGAGTTTAATCTTCTACCTGCTCCTTTTTGAGCAAATTACATAAAATTAAAAGTCATTTTACATGATAATTAGGTTTATTACTGTTTTTACTTTTTGACTGACATACATAAAGATGTGTAACTGCAGCTGGAAGCCACTGGGTGGCGCTGCGTCTTCTGTTAATGAAAATCTACTTCTTCTATTTTATTTTATTCTTTTCATTTCAAGTCCGCCAGAAGACGCAGGTAATCGACAAAAAAACAAGAGGCACAGCCGGACGCTTCGATTCATCGGAGACAGCATCTTCAGAAAGCGTGTCGAGACTCATTCCCAACAAGACGGAAAACATCTGATCGTCTCTTCCCAGATCCTCACCGAGGCGTAGCAGCTCGGCAGCAGCAACAGGTGGGCCGTGTCTTCCTGAGGAGGAGCGAGCCGCTGCTCATTCCTGAGCCGTGTGACTCCGGCTGCATGCCTGCTGCCAGAGATCACCGCGCGGTTACCGCGGAACCACCGGGAACCTTTTCTGCGGGAGTCGGTGACGGTTACCGGTTTTCCAGCTCAGCACCTGCTGAAGTCTGAACAGGAAACCAGGGAAACCACCGATAATCACAGCTCCTGTCAGCCACTTTCATTTTAATTCCTCTCGTCCAGCACAAACGTCTCATTTTTGTTGTTTCTCTTCTTTGTGAACAGCAACACACTTACACATTTTTAGTCTAGTTTCAAATTTCTTATTGTACTTGAATTAAGACAAAACTCACATAAAAGTAACAGCAAGATATAGAAGCTTGTTTTAAGTAAATAATTCACTGATATTGATGAAAAAAAAGTCCAGCTCTGGAAAAAAATTAACCTCATTATTATTATTGAGTTAAAACATTAGTATTGTTGTTTCTAAATGATTATAAACTTGTTTTCCTTACATTATTTGAGGTCTGAAAGCTCTGCATCGTTTTCGTTATTTTGACCATTTCTCATTTAAATAAATATTAAATTTTTGCTTGGCTTTTCAGAGACATGTTGTCAGTGGTTCATAGAATAAAAGAACAATGTTCATTTTACTCAAATATTGACCTATAAAGAGTAAAATCAGAGAAACTGAGTTTTTTTTTCCTGAGCTGTATATATATTTGCAGATTATTCCACTTATAAGATGGGAAAATTGTCTTGTTACATGTAAATCGATCTGCCAATGTAACTGGAACTTTTTCATAGATATTAAGGGATTAATTACTTAAAACAAATGTCTGTGTTTTGTTGATAAGTTACTTGTAAGTTAGTTTTGTGTTAATTCAAGTGAAATAAGATATTTTCAGTAGAAACTAGACTAAAATATATTTGTTGTTTTTGCAGTGCAGGGAAGAATAAGAAGGAAAGGATCCAGTGATCTCACCGACATGAATAAAAACGATTCATGTTGGTAAAATCCAGCTCTGCTGCTGGCTGCTCATCAAGGACAACACCCACCTCTCAGAACCAGTTCTGATCCAATTAAGTTCATATTTGATGACTTTTGTTGTGAACTGATGTCGCATAGAGAAACTGAACAGAACTAGAGTCACACGAGAGACTCTTGATGTTATTCAGACAGTAATTTACATTTGTTCCTAATGAGGCGTGTCAAAGGTCAATGAAGTGAAAGAAACATGGATGACTTTAAAACAACAGCACTGGTATTGGTTTCTGTTCTGAAAGTAAAACTACAAAATGAAGAAGACATTAAAATATAAGAACATTGTTTGGTTGGGTTAAAGTATAATAACACAATACTGTCTTATTATTTATGATTATAATGAGGCATTAAACCGTGACGTTTAACACAACTTCAGGGATGTTTTAAAAAGGAGTAACCTTCAGTACAGGTTTCCACTTTACTGAAGCCTCATATTAACAGACCAGATGTTGATTTCCCACACTGATTAAATTAGACCAACGGTTTCCTATTTTAGGTCATTTTGGATTAACTCATCCTTAAATTAACTGGTTTCCACACATTGCAGTTTAATATTTGCCCTTTGAACTGACTTGTATGTTTCATCTTGTTCATCCTGTGTAGATTTAAAAAAAAATCCACCAAACAATTCCTGTTGATTAAAAATAATTGTAGTTGCACGTCTGCGTAACAACGAGCCTCTAAAAGAGAAACGGTCAAATAAAAACTTTGAAGCAGAAAAACGGTCAAATAAAAACTTTGAAGCAGAAAAACGTTCAAGGTATTCACCTGAACCACAATTAACTCGAAGAGTTTTAGGTAAGGCTGTCGCAAAAAGCAACATGATAAATTAACATGAGCTTAATAATTTCTATTCTGATTATTAATATTTCTGAAGAGCGTCTTTGGTAACAGAGACTTTATAATCCACTTTATCTTGGTTATGATTTTGTCTGATTTTTATCCCTGTCTTGTTCATAGTTATTGGTTGCCATGATTTATTTTAGATATTTAAAATGTCTTCCAGTTCTTTCAGGTTCTTTAAAGTTTATTGCTCTTTCAGAGGGTGAACCTACATTATTATTATTATACTATATTCCTTGAAGATGGTCTGAAAACGACAATAATGTTGCAGTTTATCCTCTAGCAAACGTTAGTGAACAAATTCCCCGTAAACTGCCTCAGTTATTCTGACTCTCCTTTCCTGAGGAGCTGTTTGTTTTGAAGCCCAGCTGTGTTTGCTGGAAACAAAAGGAGCGTTGGAAGAGGCGACTCTCCTGACCTTGTAAGGCCTCCTTGGCGCGGTCCAGCTCCTGCTCCCTGTCACCCAGCTGGGCCCGGAGCTCGGTGGCAGACAGCAGGTTGGCGGAGCAGCCGCCCTGCGTCTCCTCCAGGTCTTTGCTCAACATGTCCTTCATTTGCCTCAGCAGGTGGACCTCCTCCTGAAGCTGGACCACCTCCTCTCGCAGCAGCGCTGAGGGGCAAAACGAGCAGGGATTCAAAAAACAGGACAAAAGTAGAATACCAAGAAAATCTGGTATAGATTTTAAAAAAAGCTTATTAAAACCAAAATAAGTGCTCGATAAGGGTGCACCGACTTAAGTTTTCTGGACGATATTTCTCATCTTTAAAAGCCATGACCTGCTGCCGATTCAAATTTTGGTCAAGACCAAGTTTTTTTTTTTTAACCAGAAATGTTGCTAAATACAGAAAGAAAGTCGCTGAGATGGTAACAGTGGGTGACTATTGTTACCTGCAAACACCTGGTGGTCTGCAGGTCAAACCTCTCTAACTGGAGAGCAGAAGAGGACAGTGGTTGATTTCTAGCTCTTTCCCCAGGTTGATAAGATCGGCTTCACATGTAAGAATCGGCTGATCACCAATCTCCCAAAATGAAGGAGATCTGGGCCGAGTTACTCAATCTTTCAAAAACGTAAATCACAAAACGGATCCAAGGCTGAACCTGCTGATGGATGGCAGTGAAATAACAGCATCACTGCAAAAAACACAGAATCTTACCAAGTGTTTTTGGTCCAGCTGCTAATGCAAACATCTGAGCTCACCTGAAATATGACAAAACCAACATAAAAGTAACTTTTCAGAAAGAAACAGAAGCTTGTTTTAAATAAATTATTTCTTATAGTAATAAAAAAAAGAACCGGTTCCATTGACAGATTGTTTCACTTATGATGAAACAGAAGCAGCATTCAGCTTCTATGCGCCACAAATCTGGAACAAACTTCCAAAAATTTTAGAGTTGCTTTTGAATTATAATAAATGAAACATCGATCAACATAGTTGATGATTTTGGTGATGTCTGTTCAGTTGTTGACTGGTGTTGTTATTCTGTAAAGTACTTTGAACTGCCTTGCAGCTGAAATGTGCTACACAAATAAACTTGATTGATTGATTGGTATGAGAAAATGTCATCATAAGTGAAATAATGAAACTGGAACATTTTAATGATTATTAAGGGATCATTAACTGAGAAGAAGCTCCTGCATCTTGCTGAAACGTTACTTGTAAGTTGGTTCACTTAAAGTAAGACAAAACTAAGATATTTCCAGTAGAAACTGGACCAGAAATAGTTGTTAATGTTTTGTGTTTTCGCAGTATGTCACTGCTTCATGCTGCGTTTTCTGCCTGTCTTGTGTGCTATGCCTCCCAATCAGCAAGGGAAAACACCGGCAAGCAATCAGGGGCAGGAAACTAAGGAGACGACACTCTGGAATAAAGAGTGATCTCATCCGCTGGTGCAGGCTGACAAGCTCGTGCAGCCAGAGCACAGAAACGAAGAAAAAAACGTCCAATAAAGGAAACCCATACCAGCAACAGTGTCATAATGATTTATATTGGGAACGGGAGGTGGAAGGTCTGTTCCAGGAGAATGCTCGCTTTTTATAAGGGGAAAGAAAAATGAAAAAAGGCAGTCAACCAAAACATTCAGCTTTTGGAGGAAAAACCTGAAATGATGAATTCAGGAATTCTGGAAATGTGACTGAACACATGTGCAATCCGGAAAACATCATCTGAGAGATTAATGGGATCTAAAGAATGGAGATTTATGAACCTTAAACAACGCACAATGAACTGCTCGCATGCAGTGAGTACAACACAGCGTCGCCGTTTGTCATATTTGATCAAATTAGAGGAAATTTAGCAGAAACAAGAGTGGAAACCTCCGTAGAGAGCCGCATGGAGCTGATCACTGAGGAAGCAGAAATGCAAAAGTGTGCATGTGAAAATGAGAGAAGGTCTCTGCACCAGACGCTGCAGCAGCTCTGATAAGAGGCGCAGGGACAGTCCATCGCTCTATGTCAGTGTGGAGAGCCCACCAGACTGCAGCTAAAAGAGTTACATCCCAGAAAGAACAATCTTTCACGTCCTTCTCCTGGTTCTGATCCACTTATTCCTCTGTTTAGCTGCAGGGCTCAGGCATGCCTTCGCCTTGGGCCGAGCCAGCAACACCTTTGATCGCTCAGGACGTTTTGGAGGCGGTTTTAGCCCTCCGTGTAATTTTGGGATCTGTCGTCCTGGCCATTAAAGATCAAACGAGAGAGCAAAATAAAAAACGGTGAGGATCGTCTTTTTGTCATTTCAAAGAGGCTTCGTTCTCTCACCGTTTCATCAGTGTTGGCTCAAGTTTGGGAGCCGAAAGCGTAAATTTCACGATGTTTATCCATTGTTATCTATGACTTTCAGCTAAACCCACACACTGCAAAAACACAAAGGCTTACCAAGAAGGTTTTGGTAAAATGTTGAGTGCAAATATCTGAGTGCACTTAAAAATAAAATCACATTGTTTGAATCGTCCAAAATAATTCACCATGTGTTTTTTTTTTCCTCTTTTGTTTGTGCAACATATTGAATTATTTATTTTAGACTACAGTATTAAAAGTTAATGTATAATGCTGGTTTCACTGCAAAAACACCAAATATTACCAAGATGTCTGTGGTCAAGTTTTTACTGGAAATATCTTAGTGCACAAGAAATGAAACAAAACTAACAGGTAAAATTTCAGCAAGATATATTATTTTGTTTCAACATCATTATGAATGAAATAATCTGCCAGAGAAATTAATACTTTTTCATAAATATTAAAGGATTATTGACCTAAAACAAGCTCCTATATCTTGCTGAGAAGCTACTTGTAGGGTAGTTTTGTCTTATTTCAAGTTTACTAAAATATTTGCACTAAACCAGGGGTCACCAACTCCAGTCCTCGAGGGCCACCATCCTGTAACCTTTAGATGTGTCTCTGCTCAAACACACCTGGATCAAATAAACTGCTCGTTTCCAGCCTATTGCAGAGAGGAATGAATGCTGGTGAGGGAATTCAGACATTTTGGAGCAGAGGTGAATCTAAGCCCTTGAGGACTGGAGTCGGTGACCCCTGACCTAGAAACTAGACAAAAATACTTGGTAAAATTTTGTGTTTTTGCAGTAAAACCAGTACATGAACCTTTATGGCTATAATCTAATATGAAACAGGGTTTAATAAGTCAATATGTTGCATAAACAAAAGGAAAGAGAATTCACACAAAAACAAAACAAAAATACACAAGGTGAATTATTTTGAATGATTCAAACAATTTCACAACCTTTTCACTCTTCTCTTAAGGTCAGATCTGCAGCGTACACAACAGATTGTCCCACCTGAGCCGTGAATCTCTACAGCTCCCCCAGAGTGGCCACATTATTCAGATTCATCCACCAAATTTACTGTGAGCCTGTCAGCTCTCCTTGCTCAACAATAAAGCTAAAGTTTGGGAGCATGTGAAGTAGTTTCACACAGATCCGTTGTATTTTTCTGTATTCCAGAAAACACAAAATAAAACTCGTATCATCACAAAAACAGAAAAACAGATCACGGCCTTTACAACTCATTTTGTTTAGCGCAGAGCGGTTTCTTTGTCGCATGCTGACAGCAGGCGGCCCAAAGATAAGAGCCGTCATCTGTTGGCGGTCTTATTTGATCAGAGGCAGATCATGTAAACAGCAGAGGCAGCATGCTGGCTGATCCGAGCTCAGAGTGGCGGCGCCCTGAGACCGCAGAGCTCTCAGAGTCTCCCGCATGAAAAGAGACAGCCACTCATCTTCCATCTGAGCGCCGGCGGATTCAATGAACACCAGATTTAAGCCTCTCATTAGGGCCGGTCAGGAACAGGTAACCTTTTTCCTTCTTGCTTTGCAGCCCTGTCGAGATGCACACACACACACACACACACACACGCACACACACACACACACACACAGCTGAGAGCTTATAGAGGCCGTAAGCTCGTGATTAGAGCTCAGAGAAAGCAGGGAAGGTGAAGTGAGAGTTGGAAAAGTGTTGATTGGTGGTCAAAGAGCTGAACTAGTCTGCTGTGAATGCTATGAGGGATTAAAGTGGTTCTATTTATATACATGAAGGATCAAAGATGCCTCGTGTGCACTGGGCTGGAATATTGGAATGAGACGCTTAAAGTTGTTCCTTTTTATTAGCAAAACCAAAATAAAAAAACATATTTTTATAAATGAGTTTATGGCTGACTGGAGGGTGAAAACTAACGTGACCTTAACTGGGTCTCTTAGGGCGTTTCATTCGTAACTTTGAAGACAGTTTTGTTCACAAAGTAAGGACTTAGAAATCTGCTACTCTACTTCAACAAAAAAAAAAAAAAAAAACATTTATGAAGAAACATGTAAAAAGAAATGTAAAATAAGCAATTTCAATTTTAGATGTAGTGTCATGCATTTCAGATGATGGCAGCCTAAAAATAAATTCTGCTTTGGTTTATTTAAGCTGGTTTGTTCATATAAGAGGAGATAAAATCACTATTTGACATTTGTAAACAGGACCTATAATACAAAATTCACGTTTTACATGTTTTTATTCTTCCTCATTGTCTGAACTGCTTCTAAAAACAATCTGAGCGCTAAAAATCCATAAAAAACAAAAAGTTTTTGGCAATAAGTTAATGTTTTTTGGTGTCTAGAAAATGAGCCGTTTCAAAAACCTCCCGATTGTTAAGTCACAATACGCCGTTACCTAGCAACCCCAGCCAAGCCAAGCCCGTCACCTCGCAACCCAAAAAAGATATCCAGCACTTTCGGTCATCTTCTTTGGATTTAAAGTGACAGAGCCCTAAAAAAATACCCAGAACTAACCAAAAGAAAATTTCATTATCTAAGAACGATATTGTGCATGAACATGTTTTGTAAAGACCACAGATAATTTCTAATATGTTCAAGGAAGCAGTATTGTAGATCACTTTTAAATAAAAACAGACATCTGTCATAAAACATTGTTCAAATATTCCCAACACCACAATAATCTCAGATTATAAAATGCACCAATGTGGAGTTTCCTGACCGATTTCCAACATTTTCAGTTTAAACTAGCTCAGGTTTGTTTTAGCATTGTGGACTAAAATACATAAAAAAGAAAGAAAATGTGCTGTAGGATGTTTGTTGTTCTGAATCCAACATAAAGTGGAGAAATTACAAGATAATCTTCAGCTGTGGATAAAAACACAATCAGCTGTGATCCTTGGGGATTTAGGTTTTGATCATTTTCCTGTTCATTTATGTTCTAAATGTCTTGCCATATTAAACTCATTTATTTGTGTTAATTGTTGTCAGGAAGTTGTTGCCATATTAGTGTTCAGTTTCTTAGTTTCTGCTGTTTTTTATTGTGAATCCTGATTTTGATCAGCGTTTCTATTTGCGTCTTAGTTCAGCTCCTCGGTGTTGATTGGTCTCCTCCCTCAGTTTTCCTCCTTCAGCCACAGCTGCTCCGTCTCTCCTTGTTTTATTTTCCATCTCTGCCTCAGTATTTAGGGATTTAGTTTGTTTCTTGCTCTATTCTTCTGCCTGAACTCCATAACCTGATGTTCCTGCCAGATTTCCAATAATAAAGAAACTCCGTTCTTCACAAACCAAGTAACATTTCAGTCAATAACACACATTATTACGTACAGCATCGGTATAACTGTCTGTGGTTTGAGAACTGAACCACAACTGGATGTAAAAAGCAGATTAAATCCTGTGCAGCGACAGCAGACTGCTGTTTTGCCCTGAGGAGCTGTGATGAACGCCGCTGTCACTTTTCCGTCTTGGACTTACTGACAATTACAAATCTGTGTAATTATGGAGAGTCCCCCTACTGATTCCTGTCATGTACAACCCAGAGCTGCTGGTTCTGCCTGTTTCTTTCCTCCGAGCTTGTAGGTACAGGCACTGGAAGCTGGATAATGAGGTCACACGCAATGCCTAACGCAGGACTGCAGACTTGTCAGAAGGTAACGTATCTATTGACAGGGATCTGTTAAACGTGTCCAGATCACAGTTTTTAAAATATCAAGCTTTCTCTCATGTTATGAACCTCTCTATATTCAGGAACAACATTTACCTGCCTTTAAAACTAAACTTTCAACCTTCCCTTTTTCTTTTTTAAAGCTTTTGATGATGTCAGAGTGTTATCCTTGCAGCAAATAAAACGGATCAAATTGACCTCATCCGTTCTTAGAAAAGCACTTTTTAGCTTTTAGAAGTGCATGAAAACATCCTTTAAGTATTACAGCGAATGATGGTATTGTGAGCACTTCCTTGTAAAACAGGTATTGATCATCCCAACTGCCACTGCATATTTGACTGCCCAGACAGAAAAAAATAAGTGTAGCTGTTAAAAACGGGTTCTGTGTCTCCTGCAGGAGCGTTGATCTCTCTGGTCAAACAGCTTCGACTTTCATCGAAGAAAACTAACAACATCTCAGTGCAGGAGTCATTAATGCCATATGAAAACAAAAACAAACAGTAACTGAGCTTATAAGGCGACACAAGTTAAAACTTTTCCTCATTCAGTGAATAACAACGTCTGATTAGGATCAGACTCCACCGTTCTGCTTCACCAGGCTGGAGCCCGTTCTGATATCAGAGCACTACATCTGCAGCAAACAGAGGGCGGAAAATTACACCAACTCCATGCAGAGGAGCAGATTTACTATTTTAATATCTATTAACAAAACTAAAGTTACATATCTCCTCTTTCTGAATGTTTGAACTGATCCTTTCTAAAATACAGAAATACTAACAAAATATATTTAAGGTAAACATACAGCTCTGGAAAAAACTAAGAGACCACTTAGAATGATCAGTTTCTCTGATTTTACTCTTTATACCTATGTTTGAGTAAAATGAACATTGTTATTTTATTATATGAACTACTGACAACATGTCGCTGAAATTACATGCAAAAATTTAGTATTTATTTGCAGAAAATGAGAAATGGTCAAAATAACAAAAAAGATGCAGCGCTTTCAGACCTCAAATAATGCAAAGAAAACAAGAAATATTCATTCAGAAACAACAATACTGATGTTTTAACTCAGGAATAGTTCAGAAATCAACATTTGGTGGAGGAACAGGAGGTTTTCAATGAGATTCAGTGCAGTGGGCTGTTAGTTTTTTCCAGAGCTCTATCTAAAACGCCACCTATTTGCAGTTCAGTATCTGCAGATTTACCTTTTCATATGCAACTACAAATTATTTGCAGAAAATTATTGGAAAATAGTTTTTTGTTGAGGATTTGTACAATTTGTACTCTCTCTCTCTATATATATATATATATATATATATATATATATACTTTATTACTACCTGACATCCTATTAGCTTGCGTTTGCAAAGCAGCCAATCAAAGAGCAGAATTTATTTTCCTTGGCGCTGATTGGCTGATCACCCAAGATCAGAAATAAGGAAGGCAGTAGATGTTAGCCTCTACATTGATCACTACAATGGTTTCCACTTTGCATGTTAAAGTATATTTGGTGTTTGAACTGATAAAATGAGCATTTCTAAGTTAATTCTGCTTCAGGATGAACTTCATTTGAAAAGCTGCTCTCATTTTATTCCTTCAAGCGTTTTACAATCGTGTTAGCATAAATAAACTCTATATGTCTCTGTTTAAATTGACTTTAATAGAGCTGGTTTTATTTAATAATGTTGTTGATTTTTAACTCTAGAGATTTTGGTTACTAAATGTATTAACTGTATTGTTGTCAGCACTGCAAAAACACAAAATCTTACCAAGTAGATTTGAAATAAGACAAAACTAACTTACAAGTAACTTTTCAGGAAGACACCGGGAATGATTTTAATTTAGTAATTTAGTAAAAAAGTACAAGTTACATCAGCAGATTATTTCACTTAAAACATTTTAACATGTTATTCATGAATTAATCTGTCAGTTAAACTCACACTTTTTCATAAATATTAAATGTTTACATAAAACAAGCTCCTACAACTCGCTGAAAATTGACTTACAAGTTAGTTTTGTCATATTTAAAGTGAACTAAGCTTGACCAAAAATACTTGGTAAGATTTTGTTTCTGTTCTTGTAAAAGACATATTTGATCTGGAGGAGTTTTATCCCGGTTAAATTAATAAAAGGCATTTCTAGGTGTTTCATGCAATCATCTATATTTATATTTAGAGATGAAAACCCAAACAGATGGTTCATTCTTTTCCACAGTGAGGTGAGGCGACCCGTCCACCTGACCCAGTTGCTCCAGTTCTTCAGGAGAAATGGGCCAAAACTCCAGCAAACTACTGTGAGAATAAGAAGCGATGCAGTTCACAGGCAATGCTATCAAACTGCTCTACGCTGTGAACGCCACACCAGCCAAAGCTGTTTTGGTTTGTTTGCCGGTAAGACGTGGCTTTGTTCTTCTAACTACATGCCTGTGATGCGCTATCTCTGCAAACCGGATGGGATGTTTTGTAATCGAGGTAAAGCTCCAGCATGAAACTGGTGAAGCTTTCTATCAAACTGACTGAGAGGAACATCAAAGCACCGGCATTTAATGCCGAATTTTCCCACACAATTTTTTATGCAGTAAATATTTACATGTAGGTAGGATTTATATCAGTGCTATGCTTACTGCTAAATAACAAAGAGTTGGACATGTGTTTAGGAGAGATACAGAAACAACAAAGTACAAGAAAGTTCCCTGACAACAGCTCCTCTGAAATGTTAAAAAATTCTTCTCTGCCTCCATTTTTAATAGTTATTTCCCAGAATGAAGCCATAAATGCATATTTTAACAGCTCAGAGGCTAAGCGTAAAATTAAACACACACTTAGGTGTGTCGCTGCACTGATGGCTCAAAGTGTCAGCCTCCTTGAGGGAAATTGAGCTGACATTTTCTCTGTAATTACTGATGAGCTAAATGATTTGATTACCAAATTCCTTATTGCTTAAGTTCACCTGGGGAAAAAAAAAAAAAAAAAACATCTGTCTGATTTTCACTCAGTGCACCGAAGGTCACTGCAAAGAGAAAATATTACCAGGTTTTTCTTCCTACTGCAAATATCTTGACACATTAGATATAAAACAAAACTAACTCACAAGCGTTCTATCATTTTAAAATTTTATTTTTAAATGTATTTTGTACTGAAGAACAGGACATTTGATGGGATATCCTAATTTTTCAGAGGATTGGAAACAAATCAGCTGATTTATTCTGCAGAAGACAGTGGCGTGCTTCAGCTCCTGATTAAACCCATCATGCAGGAAATGATGAAGCCTTGACACGCCAGAATAAGAAGGCTGGGCAGAGACTGAGAATACGTTAGATATGTACATAAATCAGCAGTGATTGTATCAGAGGCATCATTTTAATGAGCGCCTGTCTCAGTGATACGAAGTTAATGCGCTAAAGTATTGAAGATGCAGCGACTGGCGAGTCTCTGACCTTTACTCTCTGCACAACAAGCAGATGGATAATCCAGAGGTTTTAAATAAATGATCCCTTAACATGATTCTTTCCCTCCAAACACATTTCTTTCTAGAGCATCCGCCTGGAAAATTTATAAATTTCCCAAAGCATTAGCTTTGAATTTCAGTATGTTTAGCAAATGGGTCATTATAAGGTTGTAGATTTTCTTAAACTGCAATTGAATAATGTAATTTCCTCCTGTGGTTCAGAAAATGCAGTCAACAAAAACAAAGTAAACCTCAGGATATAATCAAACCATCTGGTCTTTTCCAGGTTCAAATATTAAAATCTAATCTCAAGTGATTAAAAACGATCATTATTGATTAATTAAAGATGGCAACAAAAAGTAAAAACTGCTTGTCGAAAAACAAAGTTTATTTTTCTGCTTTCATAGGATTTTCTGATGATTAAAGGATTTCATTAAAGAAGTGGGAAGTAACCAGTTACATCTACTCAAGTTACTTATTTATCTAAGTAACTGTTTGGAAAAAGAAAAAAACACTTAGAGTGGATTTAGTAAATAGTACTTTTAACCTTTACTTTATCCAAATATGACCTACAGACAAAAACACACAGTTTGTGTTGAAGTGAGACCTCTCGTTTGTACACAAGCTTTGTTGTTCTAATGTGAAAAGCGAAAATAAACACTAGAAACTGTTACTGGAAGTATTACACCCATTTCTATCACATACTGTAAATAAAGTCTTTCTTCTGCCTCAATAAAGAATACTTGTAACTTATTTATTTGCATTTTTAAATTTCCGTTTTAAAAATACCAGAAGTTGCACATAATTACAATTTTTTCAGCTTGATTACATCATTTTAAACCATTAAATCAAATATTATGATCGATGACTGAGTACTTAAGTTGAATTTTTACAAAATACTTTTTCACTCTTCCTTCAGTAACTTCTTAGATGGCTACTTTTTACTATTTTAGCATATTTAGTAAAAATATGCTAAAATAGAGCTACTCTTACTTGAGTAAGTTTTTGGGGATCATCTCTATAAAAGCAGGAGCTCCTGCAATTTTCATGCATTTGTTAATGTAATGCAAAAAAGAAAACACATCAGCAATGACCTTATAGATGCAATTTCTGCTGCCCATCAATCTGGGAAGACTTATAGACAATTTCCAATCAACTTGAGGTTCATCACTCTGTAGCGGCGAAAGTTATTCACAAGTGGAAAACATTTAATGAAGTTTTTATGCTCCACAAAACCTCAAGGTCAGACATGCAATGCTCCAAGATGCAAAAAGCCCAAGAGCTAAATCTGGGCCTCGGTTATAGTTTATTAAAATTTAAAAAAATAACTACAACACAATAAGAAAATAACTGAAGACAAAAGGTTTGATTGAAAGAGCTGCAGAAGTAAAACACTCTTCTTTATTAAGAAAAAAGACAAGAACACGACTGTAGATTAGTGTGACTCAAAGTACAGCTTAAATGTTTCAAATACATTCTGGAAAATACCAAAACTCAGAACCTTCTGGAATAGACACAGTTCCTTCTGTAGTTTCCTGCAGCGTTTCAAGCCCAAGAGAGCAGGGCTACATCTGTGGGATGCAGCGATTAGTGGGTCTTTTTAACATCAGGGACAGGCTTATTTTTGGTGTCTGCATTGTTCAATTGCACTATAAGCTGAGGAGTGACTGGAGCAGTGATGGGTTCAGTGTGGAGGCAGAACACACTCAGAGCAGAACTGCTGGCATCAGAGCTACAAGGAAATACAAAAGAGCCAGAAAACAACAGATATTCAGAGCATCGATGATCTGACATTCTGAGACGTGTTGAACCTTCAGTGCAGCGTGTCGAAATGATACCAGCTTCATAAATGCATTCATGGCCCGATTCCTCCAGTAAAACGTCACTCTGAAGCTGCAGGCCAGTGATGATCAACCTGTTACAGCCCTGCTCAAATGGGCAAATAAATAACTAAATTAACTTTAAAACTGTGTTCGTCGCTGTTTGGTTTCTGGAGAGTTATAAAATTCAGCTTCAATTCTACTTGGCTATTTTTATCCGTTAGTCAGAGCAATAATTTATAGTAATGTTACAAAAGACCTAAAGCACAGGTGCCAAACATCCATACATAAAAATGGCTGCAAACAAAATCTGTTCATGTTTGAAAAGCAGAAGTGGAGCCTCCAGCACAACCAACAATAACGCATGAAGTGGTTTCTGGATGTTAAGTCAACAACAAAACATTTATCTTTTCCAGTAGCCATTGAAAAGAGCATGCAGCAGTAAAACCAGCTGACCTAACATGCTGGATCTCCGCTGCGGTTGCTAGGTAACGGGTTAGGCTGGGGTTGTTAGGTGACGGATAGTGCCTGCTGATTTGTGAGGTTATGATCAGGAGGTTTATGAAACGGGCCACTTTCCAGACACCAAAAAACAATAACTCATTGCCTAAAAACTGACTAGGTATTTTTTAAGTGTTGGGCTGTTTTTAAAAACAGTACAAACCCAAATGGAAGTCTAAAAATGTGCAAAATGTGAATAATTTAAAAAAGAAACGAATGATCTGAGCTCAGGAGAGGATGCTCAGCGAAGAAAACTTTGTTGTTGCTGTTAAAAACGTATTTCTGAGTGCTTGAGTGAGGAAGAAATTTCAGCTCATGCATAGTTACGACTACAGTATGCTCAGGTCTGAATTCCTTCAGTTTGGGAGTAAAACGTTTTGTTCCTGTTCAACCTGCAGCAGCGCGCGAGTCCTACACAGAAGCACAGTTGTGTTTGGCAGATAAACAGCCCAGTTTTGGCATGAATTCTCCCCCAATCATTTCTGCAGAGCTTAATTTGTTTCAATCAGTTTATTTACTTCTGTTTTATTGCTGATAAAGAAAGATGCTCGCCTCCTTCCTGCAGAGTCAGAAAAGGTTTTTTTCTTCAACATGATTTACTCCCTGCTTGCAGGAGACTTGCTCCACCAGTCCTTTCCTGTTCCCATTGCTCCTACACACACCTTCTTTGGAAGAAACCCAAACTCTCCTTTGGCGAACCCGCTCCCCTCGACATCTACGATAAACATTTACTTCCTCAGTTTGTTTCTGCGGTTTGAACATTCTCTGTTAAACTCAGACATTTGCAGACATTTCTGAATCTGTTCAGGCAGGAACGCAAACCTTGGTGATTTCTGCTACATGTGCATTTCTCTTGATGATAAATGTGCTGAAAATCGATGAACAGAAACTGTGCATTCATCTAAATTCATGTAGTCTAAATCCATTTTGTACAAGGATCCATTGGGAAACAGCTTACACAAACTAATCACCTCTGGGTTTACATTACAACTGAGGTCAGAGCAGAAGAGCTAGCTGCAGATAGGTGTAATTGATTCAAACATTTATTATGTGCAGATTAGGCAGACTGCCAAGGACGTGGCACTAGAGGAGCACAAAGAGCACTAACAAGGATATTTCATTATCTAATACAGTCAAGAGCTTTGTCTCACCAAACCTCCATTTCACTCATAAAGAATAGTTTACATGTAACTCAGAAAGCAAGCTCACTTCAGATATAAATGTCCACTTAATGATAAAAACTGAAAAAACTGGAAACCGAAACTGGAAAAGGCCAAAGGTCGATCTATCCGGCTGTAAAGATTCACCTTCTCCAATCTCAATGAGTAATAAATCCCAACAGAAACCATTTTGTGTCTCGCCTCAATAAAAAGAAACAGAAGTGAATCATCTGAATACAAACAACTGCCAAACTACAAAAAGTGTCTTTTCTAATTGGTAATTTTGTAGATCAATACCTCTGTTTGATAAACTGTAATGTTTGTGCTAATTGGTGCATAAAAAAAAAAACAATTTGGGGATTTAACTGTACAGATTCAATTAAAACCACAATGCTTGTGAAACACAATACACTGTAAAAACATAAAGTTTTACCAGGTATTTTTGGACCTGTTTCTACTGTAAGTATCTTGGTACATTAGCACAATTAAAGTTTTTTTGTTTGTCTTTGTATCGACTTTAATACTTTCCTTTGTTCTTTTTTGTTGTTAGTTCTCTTTGCTTATCTAATTAGTTATTTGGTGAATAAAAATTTAAATTGAAATAATACCTTTGGGCTTGTTGCTGATTGTCTTAAATGCAAAATGTACTTATGTTTTGGTTTAATTACTGCTCTGAATGTGTTGATCTTTTATGGCCTTTCTAGAGTCGTATACTCCAGTTCACAATTAATCAATTGCTAAATTAGTTGCCGATTATTTAAGTAACTCATCATGAATAATCTGATCAGTTGCTTCAGCCCTAATTCCATGTTGAACTTGGAGCTTTCCTGACTTTGTGATGTATAAATTCATTTAAATAAACAAATAAATTTACTGCTTGGTTGAATTAAGGCACAAATATCAGGATGGAAAGCGATCAAAACAAATTGTTGAGCATTCTCCCATCCAGATTCTTGTGTGTCTGTTACAGAAAGAAGAGCGAGATAAATGGGAGGCTGCAGCAGCGAATCTGTTTGGTTCATAGCTGCTGCAGCCTCCCCCAGAATCTGGAGCCAACATGAAAAAACTGAACTCTAGATGGAGGATCAAAATCTGCAGACAGGAACATCTAAACACCAGCAACACGTTTAGCCTTTTGTTTAGAATCTTGTTTGCTCATAAAATCAAAATGCTGCATTTTACCAGTTTTACTGTCATTATCAATAAAATGTGGAAACGTTTGCTACGTCACCAGAGACTTTAGAAATGACACAAAGCCACACCGAGTGGATAAATCAACAGAGGAGTAAGGTCCATGTAAACCATGGAGGAACAACGTGGCACTGCGCCTTGTTTCTGTTTTGAATCTGCAGCAGAGACTAAACATCTGTCAGCCTCAGAAAAATACCGTTTATGAAGCTGGAAACCAAAATGATTTGATCCACCACCTCAGGCTGCAGAAAATGGGCTTATACTCTACTTAAAGCGTGACTGTTTAAGTGATCGGTGCAGCTGTGATGTTGGAGTCTGGCATTTTGAAAGCCTGACCGAGAGGTAAAACCGAAGTAAAACCTAATTCATATTCAGCATGGACGAGCGCGCAATGAGAACGGAGTCAAAACCAAACCAAACCAAACCATCCAGATACTGGTAAAAAATGTGATGCTAAAAGTGACAGAACCATCTGTACCGATCGAAATACATCGAACTCTGAAGGTTTAGAGTTCATCCTCCACCTCAGGAAGCGTCCTGATGAAAGCAGCCATGATGTCAAAGCAACAACGAGAATTCACCCGAGATGGAGAAACTTCTCAAGGGACGGCAGACACGAAAACATGCTTCACCTCAGGAGCTCAGCATCGAAATGAGCAATGACCTAACAAATCTACTGAAATGCACCTGTATCTAATTTCTAATTAAATGTTACTTCAAACATTTCACCAAGTGTTGTAAATTAAATTTTATAGCTATAAGTAAAATTTTTCTCCTTTTAGAAGTTCTTGAATGTCTGATATTATCTACTAAAGTCATAAATTCATAATAAACATCAGTAAGAGGAAAAAAGATAATCTACATGGACGTGGAGTCAGCAGGTTCCCAGTATTTAGATCTCAGGCTGAAATATGGGTTTGTATTTGCATAAATCAACATAAGATAAAACTGTAGAACATTAACATTACTTTACCATAAAGAATCCAGTAATCACAAATTAAAAATAAAGAAGTAAACTACAGGCCTGTACAGAGTAAACAAGGATCAGACGATGGTAACAAGAAAAAGTACAAACACAAAAAAAACAAAACAGATAAATATGTTCTTATACATTTACAAACTAACTTTTCTTTTGCGTTGAATATTTTGGTCCTTATAAACCATAACCACGCAGAGATGGTCCTCTATTTCACAGGTTTATGGTTCAACTGACCACATAATTCATAGACTTAATTACTTGTTTCAGTTTATAAATACAGCTGACTGTCTAATTTATTTTACACCACATCTCTGTTATTTTACACCACATCTCTGTGTTATTTTACACCACATCTCTGTGTTATTTTACACCACATCTCTGTGTTATTTTACATCATATCTCTGTGTTATTTTACATCATATCTCTGTTATTTTATACCACATCTCTGTTATTTTACATAATATCTCTGTGTTATTTTACATAATATCTCTGTTATTTTATACCATATCTCTGTGTTATTTTACACCATATCTCTGTGTTATTTTACATCATATCTCTGTTATTTTACATCATATCTCTGTTATTTTATACCATATTTCTGTGTTATTTTACACCATATTTCTGTGTTATTTTACACCATATCTCTGTGTTATTTTACACCATATCTCTGTGTTATTTTACATCATATCTCTGTTATTTTACATCATATCTCTGTTATTTTACATCATATCTCTGTTATTTTACATCATATCTCTGTTATTTTACACCATATCTCTGTGTTATGGTACCATATTTGGTTTTCTTATCTTTGGTAATAAATAGTTTTGTGCATGTGAAATATCTGCAGAGCCCTCATGGTTGGTATTTAATGGAAAAGTCAAAATCAGATAAAAAAAGAAGTGCTAAGTGCTAAAACACTGTTTTCATAACGACTGAGAGATTTTGATTTGTTTACAAAACATCCAGCAGAGAATCACACCAACAATAAAACCTCTTCAGTTGAAAAATGTCAAAAAGTACTCAAAATATTTATACCTCAGCAAAAGTACTCAATTTAAATGTCAAAATTGGAAAATCTCTCATTTAATCTGTGTAGAAACAGCAGGCAGATGTTCTGCTGGCACAGAAGATTGATCAGTCATGTATCCGATAAAGTAACTAAGTTATTGAGTGCAAGTTTCTCGTTGAGGAGGAGCAACAACATGTTCCTAATGGATGAGTCCATTGGGAGAAAATGTAATCTCCACCTCTTCACACAATAGAGGCGGACGTATTTTATGAGGTTAGTCACAAATCCTGACTCACATGGAGTTTCTCAACTGAATAATTCTTCACGTTCCTGTTACATAATACACAGATAAGCACCTCAAGCAGATAAACCCAATACACACACACAGCAGCAACCTGTTTCTTCAGCCAGATTTCCCTGCCTTTCAAACATGAACTCACCGGCCTTCCCCTCCTCCTTGTCGGACCTCATGTCCTCCCCGGCTCCGGCTCCGTTTGACTCCACTGTCAGCTGTGGTGTCAGCTCTCATATCAGGTGAAAAAACAGAAAGAACGAAGGGAAACACGCAGACATGCAGGCACAGAGCGGAGCGCTCACCATTCAAACCTCACACTGCTCCACTGCAGCCGGCCGCTCCCAGCTCAGCTCCATCAAGCTCCTCCCACACAGGTAACCAGGAAGTCGTCACCTCACCGACTCGCTCTCTTTTATGTTTTTGTCTCTTAGTGGCTCTTCTGTCTCTCCCTGGACACACCCAGAAGTAGCCAGGACGAGACTCGCCCACGCCCGCCTGAGGTTTCCATCTGGCCCCCATGAATAAAGGGGGGGGAAGGAACCCGAAGCACACCTGAGGGCTCAGGTAGAGAACCAGGTGTGGAGCTCGCACTCCACCTGACGGCTGACCCACAATGCAGCAAACGGAGGAAATCTCTGCCAAGAAGAATAAAACCCACTCCAAACCCGCTCGCCTCTCTGAATCTGATGTTTACATCAAGACATCCCTGATTTTTAAATGGGAACTCTGGCCAGAAGCTACAGGAAGTCAAACTGGATGTTTTTAAAATGTAACTTTTGTACAATGTTGAGAAAAAATGTTTTTACTTAAGTGTTTCATATAACTGCATAAATAGAGATAACATTACTAGATGAAAAAATAAGTTTTATATATTCACACCCTCTACATCACAGGTGTCGAACTCAAGGCCTGAGGGCCACATCTGGTCCACCGTAAGCATTTAAAGTGGACCAGAAGATCTTAAACTGAATATTAAGAGTTAAAAGTTGTATGCTTATATGTTATCAGTCAAATAAAATCAGTTTTTCATTTGTATGTGAAACATCATATTGATGTTTCACAACAATATGTTGTGAAACATCTATATGATGTTTCACAACACCAATGTGAAAACATGCAAAAATAGTTTTTTAAGAATTACAAATTGAAAGCAGCGAAACTTTGACAGGAAGTTTGTGACCTGAATACCTGAATAGAAAATGAGTTGCTGCTTCAAGACCTGACCAACCTGCTGTAATCCTGCTTTCCTCTGGCTAGAAAATCCTGAAATGTATGTATTAGGACAACAATGGAACTGAAAGGAGGTTTGGAAGTGTCCTAGTCAAAGTCTGGACACAAATTAGTTTGACCTGGTGTAGCATGAACAAGCCATTTGTGTTTATCTTGAAAATAAAATTTCAGATTTTCTCCATACTAGATTCAATTTACAATTTCAATCCATTTCTTTTATTTTTTTCCAAAAAGTGGATTTTATTTCAAATATTCTACAATTCAGATTACAATATTTTTTTGTTTAATTACAAGAATATTGTCATAATATTAGCAGAATAAAGATAATTTTACTAGAAGAAAGTCTTAAAATTACAAGAAAAAAAAGTCGTTTTAATGAGAAGCTTGAATAATTAAGTTGTTATTTTTTTGTAGTGGAGTTTTCATAAAATTATTACTTCAATCTCCAAATATTAAAACTTTATTCTTGTACTAAACAACTATGTTCTTGTAATGACTTTATTTTCAATTAAAAATTACAAAACAACTCAAAGTCCAAATAAATAGAAGCTGTAAATAACGCCCGTCAAGCAAGATGGCCGCCTTGGACGTACGGAAAGCCAGTGATGGAAAAAAAAATCCAGATATTCCAAAAATTAAATCTTAAACAAAACAAAGATTTTATTAAATAATAAAACTGATTCATCACTCAGTCTTTAATTAAACTGAAACCATTTAGTAAAACTCAGATCACATTCCCTTCTAGAGGCAGTTTGGCTCGAATAGCCTTTTCCCTCTTATTAGCTGAAATCTTCATTTGAAACTGCATTGTGTATTTATTCAGACCATCTATGGCTGATTTCAAGTACAGTCCTGATCTTGTTACCAGTGTGACAAAAACACAAAACCTAAAGACGTCCTTACGCGGGTAAATACGTTTTCACAGCTCCGTACGGATAAAGATGTATGTGCAGCTCCTGCTTTAGAACAAATCGCCTCAGCTCTGTCTGCACACAGAGATGTGTTTATTAATATGGACTTTCTGTGTTATCTTAAACCCTGCGGGCGTTTGATTGCTTTGCCGCTTGTTGCTGACTGAGGTCAGTCCGTGTCGTGTCAGAGGAGCGCCGGGATGTGAGCGGACAGAGTAAATAAGCTTATTCCTCTGCCGTTTCACCTCTTTCTGCCGCAGGCAGGGAAAGGCAGGTGGTTTTAAGCAAAATTAATTCAGCCTGCAGGGTACAGCTAGATAAAAACTCATAACAGAGTTTCGGGTTTATAAGCACTTGAGCGACGCAGCTGGAATACTAACGGGGAAGAATCGTGTGCATGGAGTAGTTTTGGTTAAATCCTTTATATTTGTGGACTTGTCAGGTGTTTACAGCAATAGTATCACTTCTGCTGCTACATGTTTAGCTTCACTCAAAGATCAGATGTGATCTAACCAAATAGTTGTCGCATGAGGCAATGCATCTGCCAATCACTCTGACTGCTCCAGGATCACTGCCAGACAAAGTGTTGCAACAGAAGCTCTGCTGCTGATGCACTGAACTTATCATATTCAGCACAGAATATTTACAATTTAATGACTTAGATGATAAAGTTATAGAACATTTGGATCTTTTGTTGTTTCTTGAAATAAAAAAGTTAAACTTTCTTCACCTGATCAGAACAAATGTTCATTGTTTTGTTGTTGTAAATAAGTGACAAAACATTCAACATTGTCTCTCACGGTTTATCGAGGAAAACGGTTCATAAATACCATCTGGAACGAGAAAATCGATAAAGAACTTCTCTGGCATTGTAATGTCTTTCGTTTGGTTTAGACCAAATTTACATCGACTTTTAGTCTGTCTGTGAAAACTGAACAATGAATCAACTTCCACTTTGACAAGTCTCTCTGCTTTTATTTAAGTCAATTATAATTTGGTTGTGTAAAACTGTCACAATGAATAAAATTTATGTCTTCTTCATAAGCTTTAATTCAGCTCAATTTAAAAATGTATTTTGGGTTAAAAATAGAGAAAAAGTAAAAGTAAAAAGGTTTTAATGTAAAACACAACACTTAAAACAACAACATAAATATAATCGAGCTCCAGGTATGTCGATTTAGTTAGTTAGTAAATCAGTGGGAGGAAGAGTACACTTATTACCTCGCCTCTTCTCTATCAGTCTACAGTTTTTCTGAATTAATTTCAAACATATTTTTATTCTATAAAGGCAACACAAAGCCTCTGGTTAAACTGTGTTGTATGTGGACATTGCTACAGTTCCTGCTCAAATTATTCCTTATGACTCCACGAATAAAAACACAACATTTTTCCAACACTGCACATACAAACCATTTTTACGTGGCAAAATCTAGATTATAATTTATTCCTCCTAAAGATAGTCTGAAGTTGGGGTTGAAAAAGTATCATGAAAAAGCGTTTTATATCAGTCAATATTGACAATTATTATTCATTAGTTTGTTGTTTAAAATATCTGAAATACTTCCAGTTTCCACTCCGTGTCGTTTTTTTTTTGTTTTTTTTAAAGCAGCTATAAGGCACAGTGGAAAATCTTTAAGCTGCTGCTGCTGCGCCAGTTACTCAACAGGTTGTTGCTAGGTAACCAAAGAATGAGCGAGTTGCTAGGTAACCAAAGAGTGAGCAAATTGCTAGGTAACCAAAGACTGAGCGAGTTAGTCGATTCCACCAACCTTGCTTAGCTGGCTGTAAGTTGAGTAGCTAAAGCCTCTCCTTTGCCTACATTTCCCAGAATGCTATGCGGTTCTGGGTCAGAGCTCAGTGAAATTTTTGAATATCCTATCAGACACATATGTCTATCACAATATTTATCATTATTGATCCAGCTTGCATTTTTAGCAGTATTTGTACCATTTAATTTAAGACTAATATATCTTTTAAAAGGTTTTGGCTCCACTTTGACTTCTTGCAATATAAAATCGAATTCACATACCAACATGTTTCCAGTATTATGAAAATGTCTTACCAATAAAACTTGTCATTATTTTTATTACATTATTATTTTGTGGGATTACCAATAAAAAGAATATTTCACAACCCTTGCAAGTAAAATATGAAATACAGAACACATAAAACTAACACAAATCATCTACACAGAATGTCTTGCTCTCTGTTTTTAAGAACTTTAACTGTTTGGTTGCAACAGTTCACATAATGAGGCATTTTTGACCAATGTTGCTGTTTGAATGTTTAACGTCAAGCTGCAGCTGACCTCTAAGCTACGCTGAATCCTTTCCACAGTCCTGCTTTTATCCTGACGCCTCCTCAGTTTGAAATTTTCTACTCCTCAGTGTCCTTACGCTTCTGCTCAGCTCCCTGTGTCTCTGTGTCATTCATTTGCTTTGCTCATATTTAAAGCCTGAAAAAACGGTCTTCTTCTGCGCTGCGCTCCTCTCTATCATTGGCACACAGCTGACCTGCAGCTCTGCATTAACACTGCTGCAGCGTGTTGATAGAGAGCGGCATTAAGATACAAGCAGGGTTAGAGACGGGGAATCAGGTGAAAAAGGAGGCCATGGAGAGCGAGAATTAGTTTTTAGGGTCACATCTAACCCTGCTTTGCAAAAAAAAAAAAAAATATCACCAAGTATTTTTTCTCTAGTTTTGGAATAAGACAGAACTAACTCACAAGCAAATTTTCAGCAAGATATAGGAGCTTATTTTAAGTAAATAATTCCTTGATATTGATGAAAAAAGTTCTAATCCCATTTCAGATTATTTCACTCATTTTCCAGTGTTATAAATGAAATAATCTGTCCGTGAAACTTGAACATTTTTATAAAAACTGATGAATTATTGACTTAAAACAAGTTCCTACATCTGGCTGAAAGTTACTAAGTTAGTTTTGTTTTACTTCATGTGTACTCAGGTATTTGCACTAGAAACCAGACCACAAGTACTTGGTAATACTTTGTGTTTTTGCAGTGTGGAAATAATAAGACGCTCGTCTTTCTGTCCTGTGGCACAGAAATGAATTCAGTTCAGACTAAAGACCTCAAGAAGTTACATACGGGTTCAGTTTAGTTGAAAACTGATGTAAAAACCTGTGCAGGAACATCAGGCTATAAAAGTTTGAGGTTCGCTGTGTGACTTGCGATGTCACCAAATGAGATTAAAAGTAAATTTTAGAGTTTCTTCTAGTGGATAAATCCGGTTTGCAAGAACTTGTCTCTTAAAATATGATGGACGAGCTATTTTTTGCCGGACACTGAACCCACTTTTCGCTCCACTTGCATTAAACAAATATTTATATCGTATAAAGATAACCTGAGTAAACACAAAAATCAGATGTCAAATAATGACGTCATTTAAAGCTTTTCAAGCCAAGCTTGCTGTCACACCTCCAGGAAAGTCCATCAAGTGTTTGTCATAAATGATAAGGACTGTTTTGTACTGATGTGGACACATTAATTAATTTTTTATCAGTTTAATTCATTCAAACTGGGAGGTTTTCAATCATTAACAGTGTATTGGGGACTTTTCCAGAGCATCTCAGTTTGATCCCAGAGTTTGACTAGGCCACTCTAGGTTTTGGTTATTTTATTATTTCAGCTATTCAGACATGAACTTTCCGGGGTGTTTTGGTTTATTTTATGACAATGTTAGTGTTTCTCTAGTTTTAAGGAGATGCAAACTTTCTAAAAAGTTCCTCTTTGTCTCATCGGCCCACAAAATGTTTTCACAAAAGTCTTGTGGATCGTAAAGACGAGGATAGTAAAAGTGACTTAATGAGTCATGTAAGATTCAGGCTATTTTTTCCTCAATAAATAAAATAATCAAAATGGCGTTAAGTATAAACTTGGCCTATCTTTGTCTATTTCTTGCAGGGAAAAGCATTTCAAGCTCTTCAACTAACAATGAGAGTTTTTGTGTTGAGAAGAAGAAATGGACGCGCAGCTTAAAGATTACGTAACAAACAGAAGTAGTGATTTGTGATCAATACTTTAGTGAAGTGGTTGCATACTGGTGGGACGATTACTGCAGCAGACGAAATGAAAAGAGGCCATCATCATCTTGAGCTTCACTCCTCATAAAACACGGCATTTCTCCCGGTAATTGTGGAAGATAAGCGATCTTGCTGCGACGCTCTAACGGCCCATTACGATAAAACTGGAGAATGATGCATTTCAGTGAACTCCACGCCGATCTGCAAAGCAAAACTCCCCTCTGTGGACGTCTGGTGATCAATATGACACTGCGAAATAGGTGACAGAGCAGATTAGGCACTGGGCTGAGATAAATCCGGGCCTGCGGTGAATGCTAAGGGCCCTCATGGCCAGACACCAAGTGTTGTTATCTGATTGTTCTCGCCTGCGAAGGCCTTTCGCTCCGGAGTTCACCCCCCGAGCCGAGCTGACAGCTCGGCGTCCTTTTAACTGCCAGGATAAATCACCGTGCTCACTTCCTGCTGTCACCACGGCAACGCCTTGTAATTTGGAGCAACAATGTACCTTTGCCTAGCGAGCAGTCTGCAGTGCCAAAGTCCATCAGGCTGGATATCTCTGTCGGGTAGCACATGTCCGTCACCACCGTCTTCTGCCTGTGATGCACCGACGGATCTGCAGAGATACGAATGCAAGTTTTATAAGAAATGTTTAAAATTATATCTGGACTTCTTCTTTGCATAAAAATCTGATGATATTTGCACAGGAGTCGTCCTCTTGTGCATGAATACGAGTCATTTATTTTTACCTTCTAATGATTTAACTTAATATTTGTTGTTTTATGTTGGGATTATTATAAAACAAACAACTTAGAGGATTTTATTAAACAAGAATATGTAAAAAAAAAAAAATTAAGTAGCTTTACAGCAAGAACTCATTTCAAGTGAATAATGCCTTTCTATTGATTTTAAAAATTTCTATTTCCGCTGGGAGATTATTTCAGTTAAAATAAGACATTTTCCCATGTAATAAATGAAATAATCTGCCAGTCAAACTGGAATTCATTCATCAATATTAAGGAAATGTTGACTTAAAGCTATCTCCTACATCCTGCTGAAAAGTTACTTGCAATTTGGTTTTGTCTTATTTCAAATTTACTAAGATATTTACATAAAAACTACACCAAAAACACTTGGCAATATTCTGTGTTTTTGCTGCTATTTCCACAGATTAATATATTTTCTGTGAATAACATCACAGATTTGAAGTTGTCTAAAAGACAGAAACTGGTTGACTTTTAAGTGTATGAATTAATGTTTTCTTTCCTGATGATATGTTTAATATTCTGCAGAGCAGATAAAGCTGAGCTCACATTTTGTCTCACTCGTTCTTTCCACCAAACTCTGCAGGTAAAACTATTTCACTTGGCTGAAGTTCTCTGCATAATAAACACATAAAATATGCCACTAAAATCCACAAAGTTTTACATTTAATCTTTTCCACAGTAGCTGCTCTTTCCTTTATCGCTGCATTAAGCCCTCAGCTGCTCCCTGCATAACATTTCCCACCGTCCGTTCACGCTCCAGCGTGTCCGTTTCACAGCTGTATGGTAATTATCGGCGTTACTGACCGTTCCTCCCCTCTCGCCCCGCAGCATCACTCCTGACCTGTCAATAACTGTTTAGACGGGGCCAGGCTGACCTTTCCTTTGGTCCTTAATATGGAGATTGGGCGGCAGGCCGGCTCACACTCGGCTGCTCTGAGACTACTTCGCTGAGCGCCGTCAATAATGAGCGGGTCGTGGAGGGGGAAGCAGAGCGCAGCGAGACAAACTCAAAGGGAGGAACAGCTCACCTCTTAAAACTGCAATATTTAAAAGAATATATAATTTTACATATTTGTTAAAATTGTCACCATGTCGAGACAGTTTCATATGAGACAGATAACCTGTGAAAAAGATCGATGTCCTGCTTCTTGAGAGTTTATCAATGCCTGAAGAAACGCATCACTTCCGACCAAAAACAACCAATCAGAGCCGGGAGGCGGGCTTAGCGCTAGCTGCTAATGGTGGAGAAACGACTTACTGTTATAAGCATGGTTACAAGAAGACCGTTTATCCACCATCATGCTAACCAGCCGCAGCATTATGTGTCATCGTTATTGACTGGAAAAAAAAAACAAACATGCTATGCTAGCTGCAGCGTAGCAGAGAGGAATACAGCTCTGGGTCGCAACTGGGTACATTTACTCAGTTACATTAACTTTAGTACATTTTTAGAAAAAAATTACTTAGGAGTATTTTTACCATGCTGCTTTTTACCTTTACTTGAGTAACTTCACTGAATGAAGAAGAAACTTGTTTTGACCAGAAATTCACTAGATACAGTTTCTGTTTAAGTCTTACAATGAAACAAATTGATTTGAGGTTTTGTATGTGTTAGGTACCAGGCTGGTGGGTCCGCCATTTTCCTTTACAGATCATCCACCAGAGGGCGCCAGATGACAGCAGGTTCCTGGAGGCATGCCCGCAGGTCCTAATCAGACGCACCTGTAGGGAATTGCCTTCTCCTGGAGGTGTATATAAGCAGCTGGCTGCCAGCACGTCTTCGCCAGAGTGTTTGCCTTGACTGGTACACCGAGCCCTCAGAAGTCACGCTGAGTTTCATAGTTGTTCCTTCGAGTAATCTAGCGACCTAACTAACCTCTGTGATCCTTTTTCCAGGACGCCTTCAGAGTTTACCAGGAGATCTCGAGTTTCCCACCTCCAGGATATCCGTGCTGTCTGGGATTACCTGTTCCGCCCTCCAACTCTCTCAGAATATCCACCGCCTGATGCCTGACTTACCCGTTCCTATCCAAATCTACACCACCTAAAGTAAGATCACCTGATTCATTATTCCTGAGCCGTACACCTGTCATCACCCAAGACTCATCATCTCCTTCTCATACAGTGAGCGGTAGCACCCGGATCCCTTTGCCGTGGAGGAGGACCTGACAAATCTGTTTAACTGAGTTTTGTGTTTAATAAACCTTTGGACTTTTCACTAGCCTCTCCGCGGGTGTTTCTGCATGTGGGCAAAGAGTATCAGACCCATCATGACAGTATGACTTTATTTACTAATTAATTGTGTTATTTATATGAATTATTTTCTTTTTGATGTTTAAAATACCTAAATTTCCACTTAACTTTATATTAAGTAACTTTTAAATATTAAATGTAGACTCTACCAAATATTTTTGTACTCGAGTAATTTCTTGGACAGCTACATTTTACTTTTACTTGAGTAAAAATATGTAGAAGTTGTGCTATTCTTACATGAGATACAGTTTTTATGCATCTCATACAAAACCCACCTCTGGAGAACGAGAGGGAGAATGAGCAGTGCCACACCAGATTCTGATTGACAACGCTAAGACCCGCCTTCTGGCTCTGATTGGTTGTTTCTAGGGCAGCTCAATATTTTCACAGATTGTGTCTCATAACATACAAAATATAAAAAGGTATTTTAAAATAAAAGCTACAGATTTCAAAGTTTTATCTCTTACTGAGGTTAAAAACAAATATTCCAGTAAATAAATTATTACTTGCAGTCATTAAATATCTTCACATTTAGATGCACGTCTTCTCCAATTTGTCAAAATGTGCAAAGTAAAACTTTTCCTGACATGAATGTTTTTGTGGGAGGATTTTCTGACCTCAGAGGAGCTCATGATTAGCTGCAGTTCATTGTGTTTCACAGGGAAACACCCGACAGCGTGTCTGCTGCAGTAAGTGGGCTGCAGAGAAGAAACCAATGAATCAAATCAAATGACTTCTGCCTGGTTGGACCTGAAAAGTGAGAATTTCGGGGTTATAATGAGGCCAAACAGTGCTGAATGCAGAGTACTGTAAGTTTTACTTTCTTTATCCATTTGCTCTCCACAATGTCCCTTTCAGAAGACATTTAGCTTTCCATCATGAGGCCAACAGTTGGCATATGTGGTAATGAAATGACGAATAAGGGCACAGTCAAAGTCACTGATTGCAGAGATTTTCTTTTTTCCAGCCAGTGTTTGTGAAAGAATAAAAAGAACACTTTCGGCTGTGTTCAGTAAAGCTCTCGAGTCCTCTGAAGCTGAAAGTTAACGCTCGCTCTCTCTTTGCATGACATGCCAGACGAGTAGACGCACGAGGCTTGAAGCTGTTTTGCAATCAAATGGGAATATCTCAAAGTCAAGCTGTGGATTAAATAAGTTCATAAGAAGCCATGCTGTCTTTTGTTAAACTTTTATCACAGAAGAAGATTCATGCATTTCTGGTCACTGCACATCAAAAATTAATGTTAACTTTTTACTGAAGAAAAAAAGTTTCTTACTTGTGTACTGGGCATTAAATGATGAAGATGTAACCCACATATATCAGAGCTACAATTATAAATCGGTGCTTTTTATCACTGCGCTTTGCCAGCTTGAACAGCAGGCGAAGGAGAATTTCTGAGTCACATAAGCAGCAAATACTTGGGACACAAATACACACTATTTCGTCATCCAGTTTACTTTGAAGTGGGTTTTGTTTTGGGTTTGCAGAAAGAAAATTGTTCGCAGACTCTGCCCTGATGCGTTTCCTGTTTAGCAACACACCAAACCCCCTCAACCTGATCATGACCTGGCTGGTATTTTTTCCATGCAATGGTATTTAATTTCCCTTTGGGATAAATAAAGCATTTTTGAACTGAATTAAATTTCCAAGCAGCTCTTCTATGTCCAAAGTCGTGGTTGAGAATCAGGAAAAGGGAGGCAGCAGGGAGACAAAGCAGACAGGAAGGGCAACACTCTTGATTTAAAGGATCATCTACTTTCCTGACCTTTGACCTCCAGTTAGGGATCATGTCCAAAAGATTAAGGAGGAGCATCGTCACCTGTAGGGAGCTTAACGTAGCGGCACTGATTTGATATCAAAAGGAAGTAAGCAGAGTTATTCAGGTGTCGGACTGACATGAACAATCGGTCACCATGACGACACAGAGTTTTAAAATCTATGATCAGTCTGCAACAACAAGCTGTGCACTGCAAAAACAACATATTACCAAGTAGTTTTAGTTTCTAGTCCAAATATCTTAGTTCACTTGAAATAAGACAAAACTAATTTACAAGTGACTTTCCAGCAAGATATAGAAACTTGTTTTTAAGTAAATAAATCCTTAATATAGACGAAAAACAGCTGGTGTTTCTGGCAGATTATTTAAATTAAAACAATAATAAGCGAAATAATCTGCTAAAACCTTTAAGGAATTATTTACTGAAGCAACCTGCTATGTCTTTTCAGAGCCATAAAACAACAACAGAAATTCAGGCCTTGTTATTGTTTTATTTGTAGCTTTTCCATTGTTGAAATGTGACAAATGTCCTTCCTGCATAATTCAACCAACAGAAAAAAACCTGCAAATCAAAGAGGTTCGGAGCAGATTTTCTGCTCCATTATGTTCTGCATCTTCCTGTAAGTTTCCTCCTCTGCAGGCTCCATCTTGTTCATGACCTCATTAGACAGTAAGAGGTTTTCAAAACACTTGAATAACGCGCAGAGACTGAAGATGCAGATGCTCTGTTATGAAGCTGTTTTTGGTAAATGGTTGTGTTTTCAGCTCTAATCAGAAAAAGTGAGCGACTCCTTAAACCCGGTCTGAAAAACATTTTGATTGGTTTTATGGAAATAACGCCTCGTCTACAGGCGGATTGGTGAAGATGTATCAGACATAAACGTCTCGGGTTCAAGAAATAAAATATTTTAAAACTAAGCTGAGCCAAAAACAAAAACATTTATTCACATTTCTTACAGGTTCTCTGTGATTGTACCACTCATGGTGGAGTGAATCTGTTGTCTTATTTCTGATTTGTTCTTTTTCTCAACTTTTGTTGAATTTGTTTTTGAGCTTTTTACGATGTTCGGACGATTTCTCCTTCTGGTTTTAAGTACTGTGCAGTTTGGAGGATTTTTGCTCTTACTCTTTTACTTTCGGACAATTGTATCGATGCGTAACCATGGCAACAAGGCACTGTTGGGAGAAGCTGACCAATAATAATACCTGAATTTTGACCCCAAAATCCCTGATGAGCAGCAAAAGCAAATGAGGTGGAGTAGCAGTGCTTCCCGTAAACTGCTGCCTGGAAATTAAACTGTTTGACAGTCATTGGACTGTTATGCAGTAAAAGTCTTCAGTCAGAAGCTTTTTTAGATTTGCTGCAAGACTGACTGCTACTGGAAAAGCTTCCTGCCCACAACGTCTGAAGATATTTGAATTATGAGTTATGACATTTAATTTCAGTTGAGAGTAATTTGTCAAAATATTTATAAGTATAAATGTTAGTATTAATATTTGTGCTACATTTTATTGATATTAAAGATTTTGTCTGAGATGTAGAGAGGTCTTCAACAAATACACAAATAAATACAGGAAATATTTGGTAGTGTTGCCCTAAAGGTTTAATCTGATCAATTTGTGTGTTTAAAAAAAGTTAAACGCCACAGAGAAATATAAATGTCCTTTTTGGTGTTGCTGATGACTGTTTTTATTTGTTCACTTGCTAAAGAAAACAATAAAAAAAGTGACTGGTAGTCTAAGGAAGTCCAGAAGATGATGAAAATAAAAACTTGACAACAAATCAGGTAAATACTGTTGTCGCTAAAAATAAAATTCATAAAGAAAAAGAAGAAGAAAAAAACACCTGAGTAAATGTCAGAAGAAGAGAAAAAAGACAACAAGCTTCTGCAGCACCACCAGGGAAAAGTCTTACTTCTTATTTAAGAGAATATGCAGAAGAGCCGGTGTGTGGAAACAGCCCAGAGCCGTCTGAGCAGTAATGAAACACAACGCTGCCGCTGACCCGGGGGAACCAGGCGGCACATATGGGAGCAGACGGGAAGAAGACAGCAGCCTATATAAGAGACCTCTGCATATCCTCTGGTTTTAGTAATGTGCAGATAAAACAGAACGCAGTCTGCAATGCAACACTGTGATTAAACATGATTTTAAACATGCACAACCTTTTATTTATGCAGCTTCAACCTTTTCATCTTAATAGCCGATATCTCTAATATCGGAAGGTAAAGCACAAATGTATTAACCCCTCTTTCCTCAGACGCTCCTAAATAAAATCTAGTACAATCAATTGCTTTTAGAAATGCAGGTGTGAGTAGTTTAAAGGGGCAGCATCATGTAAAATTTAGTTTTTTGAGTTTCACATCATGAAACCAGCAAACCATGTGTTGCTTTGACTCTTTCATGTATGCTTGAGCAATCCTTTAATCTCCATGGCAACTACTCAGCTGTGCAAAACGCCTGAGTGGACCTAGCCCCGCCTTCGAGACGCAGCTCCTCCTCTGGGCTGCTGCTTCTGAGCTTCCACCTCACAGAGCAGCCCGACCCGCCCAGCTCCTTCAGACTAGCCAGCAGCAATTAGCAAACACCTGGTGAGCAATCAGCTGAGCTCGTTTCGGAGCTACTTCTGCAACGTGATAAAAACGTTGTTAAAGGTTTAAAAGACAAGGAATACTGTGATGACTTCCTGAAGGAGGAGTTTCAGAAAGAGCAGGAGCTTTCAAAGAGAGACACAAAACAGAAGACATTAAATCGGAAGTAAAATTTCTTTTAAGTCGTGTCTGATATATACAGCATTTTTATAACAACTGAGGGTAACTTTGTTAATCTCACTGTGAATCCACCAGTTGTGTGAAAGCCTTAGAGTTTTGTCAAAGAACATCAGTGAAAATACTTTTGAACATTTCTGGTCTTTCTGAAAGAGAAGCAAGAAGAAATCCATCGAGGAAATAAAACCACAAGAAGTCTCATTTGTACAACAAATGTAAGAAAGAAGGAAATCCACTCAGATAAGACTTCAATTTGAGTTTTCTGCTTCACTTAATCACTACATGATTACACCGTCAGTGGGACACACAGTGGTGGCAGCATGATGATGTGGATTTGTGTTGGTCTAATGTGTAACATTACAGTGAAATAATTCGATGTTTGGGATTTAAAAAAAGAAGAATTGTGAATACTTTTGAAAATATGCAGTAAAAAGTTACTTTTAAATATTTGCAAGTCAATGAAATCTTAGAAACTTTTTAATCAACTTTGAATAATTAATGTATTAATGTACTGATTGATCACTAGGATCAGTTTCAATATATTTTGTGTAAAGAGCCTCAAGATGACACTTGTTGTGAATTGGTGCCATATAAATAAAACAGAATTTAATTTCATTTGAACATAGACAAAAATGAAGAAATCAGCTTTCAAACATTCTAGTTATCTGTAAATAAATTTTGTAGAGTAACAAAAAACACTTTCATTGCAATTTTTAAATGCAATGAGAATAAAATTTTATTTCAATTGAGCTTATTCAGAATGGACAAAAAGAAAATGTTTTAAACTGATTTAATTGAAATGATTTTTAATTGACTCAGTTTTTAAAAAAGCCCTGAAGACTTGAACTATTTTCTCTTCTGCACAATAATTATTTCCCCAGCGGCTCAACAATAACCAGTGTTCAAATTTCAATTACCTCCTCTCATGCATTTAAGCTGACGCAACATAATGTGAGAGGAATTTGAAACACTATTTAAATCGCGTTTCACAGACACAAAAACATTGAATAAATTAACAAAGCTAAGCGATGTGAAGCCTTTTGGGTTTCCAGGCCTCTGAGGCTCAAACTCTGTCCTGGTTATGGAGGGAAAAAACGAGCGAGCTCGTTTGAACCAAGCAGCGTTTTAATATTTCACAGGAGACATTTCCCATCCCTGACCTGATCGCTTACAGGTCCTGCATCGTTATCATCAGGCACCGACTCATGGGAGCGCAGCCACAGCTAACAAGACAGCAACTGTGTCACTAACAACTTTTTACAGCTATAAAACCAAATTATTTATTTTAATCCGTTTTGTCACTGAGCAGATTGAGTAAGTGGGAAAATAGCACTTCACAAACTATAAAACACGTTTCTGAAAGTATAAAAATACATTTGGGAGAAGTTGGTTTGGTATTCAACATAACCTTTATGTTAAAAGAAAAAAACAGCAAAGATTTCTCCTCAGGGACGTCATGAAACCTAGCAGCCTCCTGCACTTTATATCACTGTCACAACTCTATTATTCAGTTTCAAACATCCAAAACTGCTGCCGCAAAATGTCATTCTTCCAGCATTTTACCCCGCCTGCAGCTGGAAGCTGACTGTCTATTAATCTGTGTTTGTAATAATCCGTGTCACAGGGAATCAATACTCCCAGCATCTTATAATGCGCGTTTGGAAAGCTGCTCCAAGGCTGCTGTGATCCATCGCCTCTGGATATTGTGCTGCCATTAAAAGGCACAACATCTACCTTCCCCGAGGAACCATGAGGGGAAAAAACCCAAACTAGGAAACATCCATTACGTCAATGAGAAAGAAAACGTTAGAGAGGGAAAAAAACGTGTCCAGGGTTCATGCTGCTACGGTCGGTGCTTCTCAGTGAGGAAGGCTGCATGTCTGTAGCATTTCTCTTATATGGTGTGCAACATGAAAGAGTGGTTTTAGAAAGCACCCCGCCTCTCACCCAGTGACCGCTGGAGAGAGCTGCCCCCGCCCCACGAAAGATGAGCAGGTGTAGATGATGGATGGATGGTTTTAGAAACCAATATGTGGAAGAAAACGCTTTGCAGTAAAGCTGCAGTATGTAACTTTTATAAAATATATATTTTTTTACATATTATTTATTATGGGACAGATAATCTGTGAAAAAATCTAGCTCCTCTGACTTCTCCCTGAGCTAACTAGAAACAACCAATCAGAGCTCGGAGGCGGGTCTTAGCGCTGTAAATTTTAGCGCTGCTCATCCCCCCTTGTTCTCTGCTACGTCTACAGCTTCTCCCTGTCAGCAGATCTTGTTGTGAATGCTAAGGCTAGTGAGCATAGCCACCAATAAATAACGGCGAGTTGTTTCTCCACAATTAGCACGTTTAGCAAGGGGTACATCAGGTTGATTGTCAGCGCTAAGTCCTGTCTATGGTTGGTTGTTTTTGGTCAGGAGCGCTGCAGTTCTTAGCTCATGGAGGAAGTGGAGCAGATGGATCTGTCTCATAACAAACTGTCACGACATGGTGACAGTTTTAATAAGTATATAAAATCTTTTTTTTTAAAATAAAAGTTACGTACTGCACCTTTAAGTGCTGCAGTATCAAACATATCCTACCTTAAAAATTGAAGGTAGGATATGTAAAATCAACTTTTCTAATATTTATATCAAGCTATAAATGTTATGTTAGTCTCTGCAGGCCACCAGACCTGCGACAGCAGCAATTAACCAAATCCTGGTGGAAGTGCATGTCTGCTGAGCTCATCATACAAACTACGTCTCTGTCCAACTAAGAACGGTTATCAGTTCACTGAGACACATCCAGCACATTTCTCAAACTGTTTTTAACAGAAATAATGCTGAACAGCTACAAAGTTTGTTTATACCTCAGGCCAGCCACCTATGTTAGCATTATTCCTATTTCTATAAGTGTAAATATGTCAAATTGGTGAATTTGTGAAAATGTCAACCATGCAGTTACAATCAGAGCCAAATCTGATCACAGATATGACCAACATGATATTAAAAATTTAATTCAAATTAGATGTTTGTGAAGATTAAAATCCCTGTACTTTTTTTTCTGCAAAGAAAAACTATGGATCTTCTGAGTCTCGCATTCAGTTTGTACCAAGCTTCAAAAAGCTTCGAGTGCATTTAGCTGCATCATATTAACTTGTCAGGGTATATATATATATATATATGTACAAATAATAGTAAACCATTCTGCAACACAATCTGTGTTTACATTCAATCTGGCTTGACAGACACTTGAAAGAGCGTCCCTTCAATCACCTGCACACACATGCTCAAATGAAAAGCACATCATCATCTCCCAGTGATTAGGCTCCGCTGCAATGTGTTGTTCAGCAACAACTCAAACAGCCTCCGGGATCAAGAGAGCAAAAACTATCAGGGTTTATTATTCAGAACAATATTAACAGGAGAAGAGCAGATCAGATTTACTGGCTGGTGCGATCCACTGAGGCTGATGAATAATCAGAGCGACCAGCCTGCCAAACTTGTGGTGGGAGGCCGAAGATTAATGAAAAGCAATCCATGTGCAGTGATTAAGATTTAAGTTGGCAACCTTAAAGACGCAAGGAATAAAAAACAGAAATTAGGCATCTCGTTATGATTGTGTTTCGACTAGTAAAAACGATGGATTGTGATAATAAATGCCTCTGTAATTCTTGGTGAATTAAACAAAATGCAGTTTAATCCATCACAGTGTTTCTTGAAAAGCAGAGCTCAAGTTTAGCTGGATTAGCTGGTATTTAACAGAGTGAACAGAAAATCAGCTAGAATTCCCTGAATATTTCTTTCTGAATTCTTTAACTTGCGTCAGAAAAGCTTCTTCTTACCCTCATTAGCAAACACATCGTCAATGAAACATCGTGATTGATTCTTTGAGCCCCAGCTGGTCAACGCGGGGCGTCACACACCCGAGCCGACCCGAAGGCTTTACCGGCCCAGTAAAGCCTGATGAGGATGGCTTTAACACAGAAGATTAAACTGGAAAATCCTGCTTAAGAAACTAGGAATCCAAACTTTTTACTGTTTTTTTTTTGGTCAAAAGCTGCAGAGTGAACACTGGTGGAGAAAATAGACACACACTGGCATAATTACCATTTCAGGAAAACCAATCAGCCTGCAGCGCAGAAAATATGAAATAACATAAATACTAGTGCAATTATGCATGATTTATGATGGATAATGAATTAAAAATTTATCTATTGCAAATTTGAGAAAATGAGACCTTAAAGTATTATTGAATTTATCTAACATATTTATTTAAATGTTATTCAAATTATCAAACATATTCATATTTATTAAGCAAACTATTAATTTGCTACACTGTGGCACTTTTGGTTTTTGATAATCTGCAACTAACGGACATAAAACTAAAAGTTAAGGCAGGTTTTTATGCTCTACTGGTGTAAAAAGTGACTTCCTGAGGTAATTTAAAAGATGAATGACTAGGCACTTGATGTAAGTTTGAGGGCCTCCAGTGAGAGCAGGGCTCTTTTTTCTGTCACCGCTCATAAAGCTGAGTAAGACGTGTTAGCCCTGCGAGTCAGAGGTGGGTGTAACACAGAGAATATATACATACACATGCACATCTCTAGTGGCTGCGGCAGCACAACAGCTAACGAAACATCATTTATTGCTGACCAAGAGAGGAGCTGGTTAAAGGTGTGAATAATAGAAGTGAGACCAATCACTGAAGACTGGATGTTGCTCGGCCCAACTGGGAGATTAGCTTCCAGCTCCATCAGCCAACACACCGTCTTCAAACAGAATTCAAACTAAGCTAAAGTTTATAACGAAACAAAACTGGCAGCTCAACTCAGGAAATCCATCTCTGAGAATGCATGACTATCAAATCTAAAGAAGGCATGTTTGTTTTTTATTCGCGCTTTGGCCGCAACAGAACAGATCCGGGTTAGAATCCCAGTTGTCAGGCAGTTCATATTTCTCCAGCAGAACAAAAGCATGCATGTTTGCTGCAGGTGAATCCATGCAGAACAAACAACCAAACAAACCCCCTGATGAACACGTAAACTGTGTTGGCTTGGAGATAAATTCCCCATGAAAAATGGATGTTTTATGAAACAATTTGTTCTTTTGATGAACTAAACTTCCATTTCCATCACAGCAGGAGAAAAACAGAAACAGCGCTACATCGTCTTCAGTAACCAACAGGAAGTATAACATAACAAAGCAACTAATGCTACCATGGCAGCACTGCAACCACAAACTCTGACCAATTACTTTTGGTATAATTTCTACTGCAAATATCTTTGTACACTTTAAATAAGACAAAACCAGATTAGAAGTAATTTTTCAGCAAGTAAATAATTCTTTAATATTGATGAAGAAGTAATAATTGTAAGTGAAAATAAGACATTTTTCCAGCATTGCAAGTTCTAATATGGGAAAGTTGTAATAAGGAAAAATTATCTTGTTCCAATGGCAGATTATTTCACTTATAACTAAAACTTTTTCATCAACATTGAGGAATTATTGACTTTAAACAAGTTCCTATATCTTGTTCAAACGTTACGTGTAAATTAGTTTTGACTCATTTCAAGTGTACTAAGATATTTGCTCTAGAAACTAGATTAAAATACTTTTAGATTTTGTGTTTTTGCAGTGAGCAAATTACCTCAAATTAACAGGTGGATAATTTTTCTGGAAATTAAGAAAACAATTATTTAGAACTAAAAGTCCACAGGCTTCCCTGCAACCGTGAAAATAAAAGCCAGTGGGAAGGTTTAATTAAACTATAAACAGGTTTAGAGTTTCAAATATTCCTCAAATTAAAGTTTATAGGATGATGATTGTAGTTAAACAGAGGGAAATTTATGAAGGAAACTTTTTAGACACCACAAACAACCTGAGACAGCGATGTAAATCATATTCAGGTATTAGAATGGCCTAGTTAAAGACCAGACCTAAATCTAAATGAGAATATGTGGCAATAATTTGAGACTAATTTTATCAGATGCTCATCATGCAACCTGACAAAGAATGGGATATTAATGATGAAAAATGACAAAGAAAAAACAAAGTACTGGATATATTGTTCCCCATGTTGTAAGTTAAATAGTTTCTACTGAATGAAGTAGAAACTAGATCAAAATTACTAAGTAAGATTTTATGTTTTTGCAGTAAAAGTGTTTACAGCCATTTAACACACCCTCTCCCCATCCAGTTTACCTCATGGTGAGTAATTTTGCAAAGACGAATTGCCAAAAATCTCCCTGATGTGCAAAGAGAGGGAGCAACGCTTTGATCTGGAACTGGATCGGGAACTGTGGCTGGTGGATGAATACAAAATTGTATGCCACATTTTTCAGACTAGATATTGTTTTATAATATGAAATGCATCAAAGTTTGTGACTGTATTATGACTAACTGTGGAAAAAGATGAAGGAGAGTGAATGTCTTCAGTTTTTGCTGAGATTGATCTGCAGCCAGTCTTGGGATTCTCTTGGAAAAGAGATTTTTAATCTCAGTGGTTTTCTCATTGTGAAATAAAGGTTAAAAACTTAAAAGAAAATGGTTAAACATACAGTATATTGACTCAGGAGAGCTAGATACTAATGCACATCATCGTTTTACTTTTTTAAAGTATAATTATCCATCCACTTCACGAGCATACGCTGTGCTGTGTTGGTTTATTTCATGTTGATCTGTGGTTGCACCATGTACTAATCTGAAAAGGACTAAGGGTGTGAACATCCATAAAAATATATTTTTTAAAATGCCCCTTCAAATGGATACATAAACATGTTTTTCTATTTAAAAAAGAGGAAGAATTGTGAGAAATACAGGTTGAAAAATCCTTCTACATCCTTAGAGAGACGTAAATTACTGAGGAGTGGAGATAAATCGCCTTCTGTTGCAGCTAATTCTGCTCTGATGATGAAAAAATGATCAGCAAATGAAAAAGGACCGCGCCAAATGTCCCCACTCCCAACAGCCAGCGCTACGCAAGATGCTAAAGTCTTTAAGGTCACCGCCTTCTTACTGCAAGGACCTTATTCAGCTTTTCCCCCGGCAGTATGCAGCACTCAGAATGACTAATATCTCTGCACACTTAGCTCTACTTTAAACCAGAGTTGACCAATTACTGGTGTAGAAACGGTGAAAAGACGAGCCGCTGCGGAGCGTCCACACCGTGTGAGAGCTGCAGCGCCGCATGAGGCCGTAATCAGCAGGATGACAGACGACGTGCTAATTAGCACCTTGGCCAAGTCTTACAATTTAAACACAGTGCTTCACTGCTTCACCCTCATGTCATGCAATCTGTTTTGCATGGTGTATTTTACACATCTACCCATTGGTGCAGGTACTCTGTAATTTCTCACATTGATCTCACTTTATGTCATGTTATAATAACAGGGCATGTCATAATTTTGCCAAAAAAAAAAAAGAAAAGCGGAGAGTCGATGTAGAATGAGATCTGTGTTTTTTTATATGTCAGACTTGAGGGATGTGCCAGAAAAGACTTTGAAAATTCACATCGGAAGCATTTCAGGGTTGCATGACTCAGTGTGCGAGCCAGAGATGTTCAATTTACATACGACAGAGGCATCATTTCGAAGTAGTTAAGATAAAATAAAACATGAAGGACCGGTTAGCTGCTGTGGCTGTTTTTTCTTTTTTCAAAGTGAATTAAACAAAAAAAAGTTCAGAGAAGCCCTTGTAATTATGCTCAGAGCAGCTGGAGAGAAACTGAAAAGATTACAATTTATGCAAAAAGTACGTGATCCACCTGAAAGATGGCACCTCTTGCAGCTCATTTTTTAGAGTTTTGTTAGATTTTCATATCTGTTTTTTTTCTTTTTTCTCTTCTCACTTGTGTCCTCTGCATAGTTTCTGCACAATATATGCAGCCGTAATCAGGCACATGGTTTAAAATATAAAGAAAGTCTAACCTTAAAAGTTTTTTTCAAACATAAAAAATTATAAAACCCGTGAAATTAGACGCTGGCTCTCTTTTGGAATTGCTTTATTCTTTATTAGCTGTTTAATCTAGATTTTAGTAATTATAATTAGTAGTTCTTTTAGCATCAGAAGTTGCTTTTTAAAAATAGGTTTTCACTGTTTTCATGAAAATGAGAAGCAGGAAGGAGGATTCAAACAAACCAACTATGTTTTAACAGGAAAACATCACTGAGAAAATCACTTAGTTTGTCAACAACATAAAAAAAGGACGCGCAAAAAAACTCAGCTAACACAAGAAGAATGAGCAAAAATGATCAGATAATGCCAAAAAGGTGAAAAACGTCCAACAAAAACAGCTGCTAGAAACTGTGTTTGTGTGTTAGAGACGAATCTGGATCCAGATTTTCAGCCAGGAGAAATTAATCAGAATGACCTCCTGAGTTCATCAGGCTGATTAAAATAACTCGGTGCCGTGTGTGAATAAGAACGACTGATTGCCAAACTGAAAACAAGTGAAGAGCAAAACAAACGCAGGAGGCAAACCAGACATGACAAAATAATCTAAAAATCCAACACAAAGTTTGAGAAAAAATGGCAAAACTGATGAATTAATAATCAGGTCATAGAAACAGACACAATTTTCATGGTAGTGTGGGAAAAAATATTAATCCCTGACAGATATTGGGTTTTCTGGCGCAGGACACATTTTTCTTCAAATAGAGATAAACACTTTGTTTGCAGCCAGGAATGAGGAGTTTGGAAAATTGGCTAGATTTTATAAAATAAACAGATTGTTTTGTGTTAATGGACGAAACTGAAAGATGTTTGAATAATTTAAGCAGATTTTATAAAAAAATGACAGAGCTGTTTGGGAGTGGTGATGGTGTATCATCGTTGACCTCAACATTACACTGTAAAATTCACAACTTCAGCCCCGTAAACACAACAGGCAGCAGGTGCTCTTCTTCTGCTCATCGAAAAGACTGAAAACAGTCGGAAAAATACTGAAAATGCAGGAAAAACTGTTGGAATAAAAATGGCTGAAGGCAACTCTCTTTTTTTTAGCTGCCAGACTTTAACAATGAAAGGAAAATGAGACGTAAATAAAGAGGTTTTGTATCTTTTTACATAAGAGTGAAGAAAAATAAAGGTAAGATCATACACAATTTGCAATTTTAATCTGAAAAGAGGGAGGGCAGCGTAGATAGACATTGAAATTTATCAAATGTAACCTTATATTTAATATTCTTTCATTTATCTTGCCATCACATTGTCGAATTATTCGTTAAAGCATAATTAAAACTTTAATCATTTAAGGTCAAAACTGAAATAAAAACTTCTATTGACCCTTTGCAACTGCGTCACTAAACCATTAGAGGCGTCATGATGGAAGTGAGGCATGAGTGTGTTGAACAGAGCGTCTGAAATAGTTTTCCAAAGTTGTTTTTTTTCCAGTTTATTCATGGTTTCTACTTGTTCCAGTCGAGCTAATTAGTCTGTGAAGGTAACACACCTGGTTGTGGCTCACAGACGGTGGTAAATGTTAGAAACAGCTAGCTTAGAAACCGACTTATTCTTCCTCCCTCCTGATGTGTTTTTCAAATTACCGACTTTGAATGAATTCACACCACACGATTTTTATCAATATGTCTTTAAGGGCGTTTCACCTTAAAACGCAGCAGGATTAAAAACGAACAAAAGACGAGATGCTAACCAGTTTATCCCATACATGCTAGGCTACATGATGGATGGTTACTAGTTGTTAGACGCGTACCGTCTCCATAATGCGACATTTGACATCTTTCTAATCATACTTACTTATAAAGTTTATAAACGTTAATCTTCTTACCTTGTAAAAAGCGTTCGCTCCAAACCGCGGTTACGCCGAGGGCTGACGTCACATGATTGATGCTGCTATCCATCTTAACTCATTAAAAGTTATTATAAAATGTTTGGTTTCTGTCCTTGTCTGTCTGTGCAGCCGATCGTGCAGCACCCTACGACCATTTTTAAAGTGAAATCAACTAAACAGAAGCGATATTACAGATGTCTGTTTTTTGACGGGCTTTATTAAAGGAGCGCTTTGGTTGTTTTGACGTCCGTCATGGCGGAGTGGGCGGAGTTCTGGAGAGCGTGACGTCACGTGCAAATGGTCAACATTGGATTTTGGATTAGTCCATCTGACAGAGGAGTCGTGCCTCACCAGTCATGAAGGTTACTGCACCCCGCTGCTGTGGAACTAGTACCTTTTAATCTGTATTCCAGAATTATCGGCTTAAAACAAGCTTCTACATCTTGCTGAAAAGTTACTTGCGTTGGTTTTGTCTTGTATTTTGTCAAATGCTTGGTAAGATTTTGCGTTTTAGCTACTTCTCTCTGCTGAATATTTCTATTTCACAGCCAAGCATCTATTTTCTCAGCAATAAATACACAGAATGTTAAAGTTGGTAATACTGATGTTTTATCATTACCCTGATGCTGTTTACGGCAGTATTTCAGATTAACTGTCGTTTTTATCCTCACTGTGCTTGCTGTCAGAGCTCCTCCGGCTGCAGACCGTAATGATAATTAAAGACAAAACATGTTCGCTGGTGCACCTTCACCTATGGAGGACGCTGACCTTCTGAGTATTTGGGTCTGCAGATAATGGCCCACTGGCCTAGTGGTCCAGTGGGTGATTTATGTCATCTCATTAGCTGCACCGCTGAGAGAGACGCAGGCTCTCTTTCTCTGCACTCTGAATCCGGCCTGCCGTTTGCTCATCGCCCCCAGCGTGACGATCCTGCTGCAGACCCCACCGGTCTCTTATGGTTCCTGCATCCTCCTTCATTAATCAGCCTCTCCTACTAGTTTTAAACTCTCCCAAATCCCACAACTCATCGACTTCTTTCTCTCAGAGGATTTTTGCTACTCATGATTGTTAACATTCCTCTCGCGTCTCTGTGCCGTGACACCCGCAGTGAGAGATATTTCCCCTTCCTCTTGGTCTTTTACAGTCTCTCGCTCTCTCCTCTTTTCCACCTTCCCTCTGTTTGGCTCTGCGTCACCAATCGTCATCTGGTCGATCCTCTGAGGCGTTTTCCCCTGAGAGAGCTGCCGCAGAAATAAGATCTAAGGGCTGCAAAGCTCGGATCCTGCTGGGCACACTGTTATGCCCTTCAGTCAGGAACACTTGATGATCGTAAACAGAACGAACAGATGGGAAAATTATAAACAGTTACATGTGAGATTCTTTTAATTTACTGTAGCCCCAACATAGAGAAATCATTGAGGCTTTTGTTGTGTCTCTTTGGGGCTTCGCAGTCTCAAGAGACTCCAGAGCTGACTGGAGACCTTCGTCGGTTTCCCTTTTTTCTTCAGATTTTATAGTTAATTACTAACTCGCAGTTTTATTTATCTTCCTTTTTGCTTCATTTTCCTGGAGGCAAACATATGAAAATACTCCAAAACACCTGAGCAACTTACTGTGTTTCACTCTTAGCAGATAATTAAGGTTGACGTTCTTTAAAAAAAAACTGAAAAAGTGTAATTTATTCTTTGGAATATAATAAACAAATGCTTATACAAGTCAAAAACTAATAGAAACTTAAGACTTAGACCTTTATCTCATTGAAAAGACATAAAATTAAACATTATTTTTACAGTTACTTTCTGGTCGGTTCATTCAGCTTCTATGCACCACAAATCTGAAACAAACTTCCAGAAAACTGCAAAACAGCTGAAACACTAAGTTACAGAAACGTTAAAACCCCCCTGTTAGGAATTACTTTTGAACCAATAAATCGAACATTGACCAACATATTCAACGTTTATTAATGATTTTTTTGTGATGGCACTCGTCTAACGTTTGTCACTGGTTTCTCAACTGTATGCTGCTTTTATGACTTCTTATTTTTGTGTTTTTATTATGTAAAGCATTTTGAACTGCTTTGTTGCTGAAATGTGCTGTAAAAATAAACTTGGTGGATTTTAATTTTATTCACACTGAAGCCAATTCTCCAAAAGGGTCAATTCAAATCAAATTTAAAAATACTTTACTGATCTCAAAGACAAATTAAATGTTTCTGTAAATCATTAATTAAAATTCTTCAAAGAGTTATCGTAGATAGAGATGCCTGTTGGCAGAAAAGATTTCCTATAGAGGTCTGTATTACACTGAATCTGAAGAAGCCTCTGACTGAAGACACTGTTTTCTCATGAAAGGACGGTTAGAGATGTCCATCATTTTCTTTGAATCATAAAAACTCAAAATGTCATAAATTTTCTAACTATTAGCTAAATTCCAAAAATACATTCTATATACTCTAAACACAACCTTTATTTGAGGCTGTTTGCAGCAATTATTGCAGCTGAACAACAAAGTGTGACATGTAATGGTGACACTAAAACCTTATATTACATTACTGGTAATCAAAATCTATTAAAATGGGACATTTATTCCACAAAGATTCACTTAACATGGGACAGGAAACACATTTTTCACAGTCAAACTACAAGGTACTGGAAATTACATAAGGCTATTATTGCATCTAACACTCTTAGTGACCTTTAGTATCTTGATCTCCATGAATAATGGCAGGTGTTAGCATCCGTTGATGTGAGACTGTCCAGATGAATGTCATGCAAAATGTGCATTCATGATATTTAAATGCTTCAATCCAAACCATCCTTTGCAACATTATTATTGTGCACACTGACATTACAATGCTGACATGTTCTGCAGACAACGCTACGTTCTGCAGGAGGCTCTCTTCATTGCATGTCACAACACAGAGGAGGCGCTAATGAAGCTCCACAGACAGACAAACGACAGCAGGCACCTTCAAAATACCAGAAACGTATTTAGATTTGCAGAAATAAGAATTCATGTTTAATTTTAGATTGTGTGAGGACTAAAATGGACATTTCTTTATATCTTTGCTACCCCATAAATAATAACAATAGTAAGAAACATTCCAAACTGCCTGTGAGACTGTTCTATTTTGTAATTTGTAATCCTTTTCACATGTTTTGCCGATGCTTGATCAATGCATGACCACCTGCAGATAAAAGTTCAGTGCTGCACACAGTCCGAGTGCCCATACGTAGTCAAATAATTATTTTCTTAATTACTGAGAATGTGGAGCCAACAGGGTGGCCAATCCAAGCATTCACCATGCAAAGCAGGAATCTTTATTAGAGTGAGAGAACGACGGATAGCAAACAAAGAGGCATCAGCTGAACAGTGTTGACTTTTAAAATGCAAAATGTGTCAATTTGCTGAAGGGCAAAAGAAATATTAAATTCAGCTACACATATTGCATGTATTTCAGAATATAGGGTGTAAAATGTGAAATCTGTGTCAAGAGGAAGTGAGTTAATCTGACAGCAGCAGTTTTAACTGTAAAATTGCAAGAGTTGAAATTACGACAATAAATTCTCTTAATGAAAACACACCAATAAAAAGAATTAAAGTTTTTTTTTTTAAAGTTTTTGCGCTAGAATGAGAATCAAATGAGTCATGTGATCAGCAGCGAGATGCTACTACTGGCAAAAACGACAAAGAAAACGACAGGAAGCAGTAGGAGGATGATGGTTTGTTTTTGCTTTTTTCACAAGATTTTAATGTCATTTCTTATTTACTGCAAACAGCAATTATGAAATTGTGTTTTTTAAAGAACATTGACAAAGATTTGAGCACATCTGTCATCATCTCAGTTTCTTTAGCCATTCTCAATATTCACCTGAACAACAGAGATAAAAGTTTAACGACCAGTGTTTGAGCGCACCAAGTTGGTAACATAATTGAACAAATCATTCAGAAAATAGACCCAACCCCTGTCAGTCACGTCAAGCATTTACAGCAGAGTGAATCTTCCAGAGCACACACTGAACGTCTGCATAGTGTAGCGTCATTATGGTAAATGAAATGAAATCATTTTTTTAACTCAATGTGCTTTCTTTACACATGCACCCAATCACACTTACAACGTACACGTTTGTACAGCAATACGTAGATCAGCAGGGAACTCTGGGAAAAGAGAACAACGACATCTGATTCAGGAAAAGCTGGAATCAAATCAACAACTTTCTGACTGTAAGACAATATGCCTGTTGTGCCACAATTCGGTCAGTTCTACAACATTTGCGTAGCAGTTATGTTAATATATGGTGCAATATGTCAGGTCTTCGGTTGTAATATTTTCCATGTAAGGCTGGAGATAAAACTGTATCTGCTACATTGTCAATTAAGCAGAAAAGCAATGCTGGATTATTTCTTACTTAAAGCCATGTGTCTTCCTGTGCCATGGAAACACAAGACAGATAAGCAATAATGTGACTGGAATCGGTAAAAACACAGCAAAACCTAATTATATACAGACTGAGAAAAAACAACTGGGTGGAAAATATTATCTGCACAATATTTGTGATGTTTTTTCATTGAACATATAACAGGAAAATAAATTGTAGAGTCTGAAAAATTCTCAATTAACCATAAAAAAACCTATTTTTTATATTTTATTCCACCTAATAATCAGTGTTATGTTTGCTAAAAGTAACATTTTGCACAATTATCCAAATCCTGTTTTTAAAACTTAGTGAAATTTAAGTTATGGAAAATAAATTATCTAAAAATTATACATCCCGCAGTTTTGTAAAGAAAAAAAAAAACCTTGACTTTTTCCAATTCACAACTACGGAAAAAAAACCAATTGCTTATGAAAACCTTTCAAGTCTTTTCAAAACATCTTTGTGCACTTTTTTTGCATTTTCCACTCACTTGATGGGAATTCTGTGGTCTTATTTATTTCTTTTCATAGAAAAGATGAAAACTCTGTGGCCTCAATCATGGCTCAAAAATAAATGTTTATCTATTCAAGGTTTTAATAGCAAATCTGTAAAAAGATTCAGTTCAATTATGGTGTTTAAAACCCAAATATTTTAAATGCCATTGGGCATAAACTATGATGGAAATGATTAAATACAGAGCTGGAATCAGAGGATATTTAGGGCTTTTTTTTAATGGAATATTTTCAGATTGACAAGTATTAAACTAAATGTTAAAACTTTTTAATCATCTATATACTATTCAATGTAAGGCTGTAGCATATCAGCTGTAGCTCCGTTTCATGCTGTTCCCTGATGCTGGCGTAATACTCCCACTCTGCATAATGGTGAAGTTTAAACCTGTAACTGGGAGCAAACCAGCATGCTCCATGGCTCCAGTTGGCATTCTGCCTCACCACTGTTGCCTAGCAACAGCGGAGCCGTCAACCTTTGGTTTAAAAGTTAATCCTCTCCGAGGAAAATGTTAAAGGAAGGCAGAGAAAACAGAGCTGGGGAATAAATCACCATGACTGACGATTAGCGAGAGGCAGGGAAGAAACAAAACAATGGATGACGAGGATTAAAAACGAAGTCAGAAGAAGAAACTTCAGACTTTCAGCTTCATACAGAAACTATTCACCTCGACTCTGAGTTTAACTTGCATTATATTTTCTTATTTTCCCACAGCTTCCTCATTTTCTACTCCTTAAAAATAAATTATTCACTTCCTGAAGCTACAATTTATTTATAGCATAAAGAGCAACAAATACTGACCATAAATCTTTTATGGCAAGCTGTTTTCTTACTTTTTCACCCTGTTATCTGTATGGAAAGCAGTTTTAATACAAATATTAACCTCCAATACATTTTAAAGTACCTTTTGAACTATTTCACATCTTCAATTGAATTCAAAAATACTTCATTATGACAGCGTAATAGGGTCATTGTAGGCAGAAAGAAATGTGAAATTTCTGCCAAAAAAATTCAGATATTTTGATATTAATCTCATAAATTTTCTATGAAAAAAATGTAGAAATTGCCACATTAATTTAAGAAATTTCCTAGAAAAACAGGAACATTTCTGAGCTTGAAAAGTCAAACATTTGCAAAAGAAAAAAAAAATTATTTCAACATTAGTCTCATAAATTTTCTAGAAAAAGCAAGGGAATTTCTGAGCTTGAAAAGTCAAATATGTTATAGAAAAAAGCTAGGAAATTTCTGAGTTTCAAAACTTTGTTTATCTCAAAGTTAAATTTAATCTCAAAATTTCTTTGAGATTAAAATATTTTTTTCTATCTGCAATGGTCCTAATACGTCAAATTAAGTCAAATTAAAAAGATTGTTGTGACATTAAAACATAACTTCATTTTTACTGCTTTAACTACAAAATCACGATTCTCATACATAATAGTATCATAAAAATGTCTTTCAGTAGTTAAAGGGACTTAATTCAAACAAAATCAAAATAATAGGAGCTAAAACATTCAAGAAGTTCATCCATAGAAAAACAGAAAAGAACAAAAAGTCAGTTTCTCACACTTATTACTTTTGTTTAACATGCAAAAAGTACATAATCTATTAAGACTCCAATCATTCACATATACAGTATGCACCCGTCGCAGTAAAAATTAATCACACGATAAATTAAAACAAGGTCAATAATTTCCATTTGCATCAGTTATTTTTCTCTTTTGTCTCTTTCCACCAAAAACTGGATGACAAAAGTCTTCAATCTGGTGTTTTGGTTTCTACTACTCCTTTTTTTGAAGGACAATTTTGTTGACAGAGACTCATAATTAATTTTGTTTGTTAGTTCTATTGTTTATTTATTGTGGATGTTTAAAATGTCTTCCAGTTCCTTTGTTAAAATTTAAAGTTTAGTGATCTTTGAGAATGTGTCCATTATTATGCCACTACCATTTTATTACTTGAAGATGGTTTGGAAACAACATTATCATTTATCTGGGATAATGTATGGTCAAAATCTGTTATTGTGACAGGCTAACATGGATAACTACAGCAATTGTCCCTTTCAACAGAGAGAAAAAGTCTCCCGTGTATCAGCTGTCCACATATTGCTGATCACAAGGTTAAACGATAGCACAGCATGTTCACATCCATATCTGCTTCCATCACAGCACAAGGCTGCAGAAACACAACCACATAAATCAAAGGTTCCTGCACAGCAGATGGATGACAACCTTAGAGGTCAGAGGTGGACGGCAGCGGCCGTATTGCTCTGCATTGCTACGTTTATGTGCCTCGTATAAAATGTAACGGATGGCTGCTGTACCTCCATTCGTCTCCGCTCCACGCTTCCACGGCACGCAGCTGGGGCGCAGAACCTTCTCGGTCGTCAACATGGAAGTAAAATCCATATTTCTGCTGCTGTTGCAGCCTCAGTTTACAGCAGTTTACTGCTCTGAGGATCTCAGATAGAGATTACCAGGAGGACCAGACCCCGCCCCTCCTTTTAGCCTCTTTTCAATCTACATTAAAGGGTTTTCTGCACCCTGAATCCGTCTTGCCAGTGTGACGCGCCACACTCCCAGTTAAACCAGCAGTCTGGGAATGGCAGATGGGCCAATCCTGTCGCAGGCCTAAGACACTTACTCTTCACAGGCTTAATAAGTGTCCCAGTGAAGTCAGGGCCTCCATCGTCCAGCAGCATGGGCCGACAGCTGTTTGAAACTGTATGAGAAAGCTAATACCTGACAGTAACAGAGGGACACGAATAAGGCCGAAGACAATCTGGATTTAATCCTTTGATGTAAGCCGTATTACAGGATTCAACAAGGCACAGATTAACATGAAAAGACTTTATAATGGCTACAGAAATACCGATTATCACCTTAGAGAAATACTGTGTCTCCTGCTGTGTTTCCATTAATCGTAACACTGTGCAAACTGAAATTATGAAAATAAATTCTCTTAATGGAAACAGGCCAAATTTGGAAAAAAAATTACAAAACATTTTTTTGCACAAGTTTGCGGTTGTTTTTCAGTTATATCAAAACACCTTTTTCCCATCATATGAGCCACGTGATCAACAGGATGTTACTACTGCTGAAAACGACAAAGAAAACAGGAAGTAGTAGGAGGTTCATGTTTTTTTTTATAAACAGTATCACACAATTCATAAAAGTTATGTGTCATTCGAATGTGTTGAATCTAAAGCTCTTCTGTAAAATCCTCGACTAAAATTTCCCCAAAACGCAGCCTTACGTAGCAGCTCCCAAGTATGAGGGGTTTGTTGCTCCAACGCCTGAACGAGACACCAACGTCTCCTCTGATTGGCTTAGATGCTGAGAGCATCTAACAGCCATAACTGGCTCATAACTCAGCTAGTGTCATGGCTGAGTTTTGAATACATCTGATGTAACTGGTTACCTAGCAACAACCTGCTCAAGTAAGCTGCCATGATTTCTAATGACTTGAACAAGAATATTCACGAGTAATTTTAATTTAATTTCTTATTTATTAAGCAGACTATAGACAGATTTGCACACGTTTGTAATGGAAACACTGCTGGTGTCTGTTATTCACCAGGACTTTTTTTCTGAACACAATTCTTCCTTGTACTCTGTTCAAATGACAGTATACCCACTTTGCCCCATTTACTGCCATTTAAGCAACATCCATTTCCTTCCTTAGGGCTCATTTTTCAGCTCAATCCAATAATGTACGTTTTCAACTGACAGCTCAAAAATGTTCCCAAGTCTTCACCTTTGAATAACAAAGAAAATGTCTCCAGCACACGACTTCCACCATTCATGCACAATTTACTCAAGCTGCTTTTGGCACTCAGGCTTTAGCCACGTGCCAAGGTTTTTACTCTTAAACCAGCACTAATTTGTTCCAGCGACGGAGTAGAAAGTCTGTGTTTCTCCAAGCTTTATATGTTATACACACAGCTCGTTCTACATGATGTGACAGATTTGACAGGAGCCAAGGTGGACGTCAGGAGACGAGTGACAAGGTTTTAAAAATCTACATATAAATGAAGCTAGGCCAAATAAGTACTATAATTTCCATGGGCTTTTTGGACTGCGGCATGAACAGGACAGAACAAGCTCACGACCGAGATGAAAGTGTTACTACTTTCGTCTCGGTCGTGAACTTGTTCTGTCGAAAGGAAGTGTGTGTGACCAGTAACACCTGCAGGATACTATCGGAAGGTACGCACAAAAACCATCAGCGTACCGAAGCCAAACAAGTAGGCCGAGTGCGAGGCGCGTGGCCCACAGGAACAGCGCATCTAGCCCACACAAGTCTATGTGACTTTCAAAAGATAAGTATGTGAACTGACAACATTTGCTTCATTTCTACTCTTTCTGGAAAACATTTCCTTAAGATTTGACCATTTAAAGGAAACCTATTATGCAAAATTCATATTCTGCACATTTTTAAGTTTCCATTTGGGTCTCAACTGCTTCTAAAAACACACAAGTGCCTAAAAAAACACCCAGATGTTTTTTGGGAATAAGTTAATGTTTTATGGTGGCTGGAAAATTTGTTTCCAAAGACTCCCAATTGGTAAGTCACGTTTGAGGGACACTGTGCTGTTTACCCAGCAACCCAAGCAAAGCTCCAGCACATTTGGTTTGTTGGTTTTACCACTGTGTGTGATGTACAATGGCTGCTGGAAGAACAACCCTTTTGTTGTTGACTTACCATCCAGAAACCACATTCCTGTTTGTTGTGCAGGAGGCTCTACTTCTGTCTTTCAAAGATGTGTGGTTGTATAATTGCACATCATTTGCAGCCATTTTCATGTGTGAGTGTAAACACTGAGTTGGGGGGTGTGGTCAGCAGTAGCTTATTTGGATTTAAAGTGACAAGACGCCCGAAAACAGGTAATTCTGAAAGGAGCTCAAAACGGGCAGAAATGACCAGACTAAAAGAACAATTTTGTGTAAAAATGTAATGAAATGTAATGTTTTGGATAGTCCATATACCTGGCCTAACCTGTTCAAGGGATGAAGGTTTGTTTGCTTCCCCATACAGTCACATTTAGCTTATGAAAAAAAGCACAAGCCACCAAATAACCAAAAGAAAACCAACCAATAACATTTCTGCTTAGGGTGTTCGTGCAACGACCCCCTCAGACGCACACAGGCATACACACAGTATGTTTACTTTAAGTTCCTCCACAGCTTTACCTCTGTTCGCCTTTGTTCCTTCATCTTCATTATGTTGTTCATTAATATTCTCTACGAATCTTAGAGACCTTCAAAGAACAGCTGAATTCATACTAAACTATAAGCAGGTGAACCATTTCCTGATAAGATTATTTCTGAAGGCAGTTGGTTGCACTGGATTTTTTGGGGGCATCAGAGTAAAGGGTGTTGAATGCACATGTGCAGCACATTTCTGTACAAAGTTTATTTTGCATAGCATTGAAAACCCCAAATCATTTAAAAAGACCAATGAATGACACTTAAGCCTATAATGAGAGGCTGAGCTCTGTTTTTGGACGGTAAAATAAAGATCCACACATCAAGGCATCATGTTTGTAAGAGCTCACTCAGCAAACAGCACAGCCAGTGTTTAGCTGCACAAGGACGGACAGGAGTCGCGCCTGAAGGAAAGAACCAATTAGTTTTGACCCGTCACCTGACAGTCTGCTCATCCTCAGCCTGATGGAAGAGCCACTCCTGGCAGCTCATTCAAACCAATTAAAGTCTGGGGGAGTCGCCCCCTCACATACTCATTACCCGACTCTCACACTCATCTGCTGCCCTTCATCTTGATTGTCTATTAAGCATCTATGAATTTTAACCCTTCAGATAATTATTCCTGCTTTAAACTTTCAGTTTCTGTTTTTCTTGTTGACATCCTCACAGTTTTTCGTGTTTTGGTCTTGCTTTGTATTTTTCTCACTGCAAAAAAGTGAGGCGACGGCCAAAAGAATGCTCTTACTTTAGCAGTGGTTTTTTTACTGCAAAAACACAACATTTTACCAAGTATTTTTGGCCTAGTGTCTAGTGCAAAAAAATTTGATATACTTGACATAAACAAAAGTAACTTAAAAGTTTCAGCAAGAAATAGAAGATTGTTTTAAGTCAACAGTCCCTTAATATTCATGAAAAATTACAAGATTGTTTCACTAATAAGACATTTTTCTCATATTAAAAGTGGCAGTGGAACTAATACTTTCTTTTTTTAAACACTAAGGAATTATTTACGTAAAACAAGCATCTATTTCTTGCTGAAAAGTTACTTCTAGGTTGATTTCACCTTATTTCAACATTTTTGCCCTAGAAAGCTTGACCAAACGTACTCTAAGATTTTGTGTTTTTGCAGTGTTGTTCCTGAAATATATTGGGAATCATTTTGGACATTTTTTATGACATATTTAACACAGAAACTAAGAAAGACACAGTCCCTCTCTAATGTAACAGGAAACTGTAGGAAAACAATATTGAGAGAGCAAGCCCTCTACGACCTGCGCAACCCTTGGATGTTGTGGTACGACGAGGTGAGCTCATGTCAAAGACTCGGTGTATTTATTTGTAAAAGCTTTTTAAGATGTCCAAACAGTTTATCTGTCCGAGATGGATCTGGAACGAGCCAAATACTCGCATTCCTTCTTTCAAAACTTACTTCAAACAATGTAAACATGAAACTTCAACATCGGAGAAGATTTCTACTAAGCTGTGAGATGTTTGGAATTCCCCTGTTGTCAGCAGAGCTGCAGGCGAGCGGAAAGATGTTTTTCCCACCACAACACATTAAAAGAGAAGGGATGGGAACGGGAACAAAACATTTTACTTTCAAAAGAAGCGCCTTATGGTCATTTCTGCTTCAAAAGAGGAGTCATAATCAGCGTTACCTTCTGCTTTCAGCCTGTTACAGTGAATCCAGCCTTAATAATTACTGCTCTCATCTCTGGCTACTCATTCATATTTTCATTTATTTATAAAGGCAGCGCAGTGTGACAGAAGGCCACGGTAATTCCCCGCAGCGTTTGTGTTAACTTGTTGAAAGGTCAAAATATGAGTAATAAGGAACAAAGTTGCATCGATTAACAGGAATTAATGGCCACTTGAGCTCTGGGGTGTATACCAGGAATGCTAATTGAATCCAGATGGAGCATTCAGTGAAAACACAACAGAATTGGTGTTCATGCTGTTATTTTTTTGGGAAAAAAAAAAAAAAAAAAAAAAAAAAGTATATTCCACATGGCTGACATCATTAACAGCAAGGTGTCCCTTTTGCATGTTTGCACTTGTTTACAAGGTAAAATTTCACTGTAGTGTAAATGTTTAACATCTGACAAACATCTGGAAAAGAATCTGATGACGTCCACAAAATGCTGTCGATATTCGGTTAAAGTCGGAAAAACACTATTTCACAATTGTTGTGTTTCCATAAAATAAGAACGTAACTAAAATCGCATGTGAATGAGTTTGTTCATGTGATAAGTCATTAAAAAACATGCCATAATCCTCCTGCCACTTCCCGTCGTCTTGACTGTCTTTTCCACCAGTAGTAACATCCGGTTGTTGATCACAAGACTCGCATAATGTGAAAAAAAGTGTTTCCATTGTAGTTTTGTGAAATGTACCAATTTCGATACAAATGTGTTTCCATTAAGCAAATTTATTTTAATATCGATTTGTGCAAAATGCGTGGAGATGCAGTTAGTGACAACCAGAACCAGACAAAAACAAATTTCCCCATATTTTTAAATTATTAAAAATGATTTTCTTCATCATTTTTTCCAGTTATTCCTGTTGTTAGCTTCATGTTCTCTCGTTTAGTTTTTTTATTTCTCTTCATAGAGTAACACCGGGCTGTTCTTTTGTTAAACTGACACCTTCAGTGCCACAGCTGTTTTTTGTCTGAAGGTTAATTTCAGGACAAACACACTCAGGTTCACTGTATTTATTCTAACAAGAGAGAAAATCAGGCTGGTGGTCACCATCAGGCCAGCAGCTTCAGCCCTACCGTTACAAACAGCAACAGAAAAACAAAAGGGGGGGCAGAGTTGTCAGTTACTGGTTGCTACGGTAACCACCAACTGTGTCGAGAGCAGCAGCAGCAGCGTAACAGAAGCTGAATGTCAGGAGAAAATAACTTTTTGGCTCAACAAAATTAATTTGATGAATAAATAAACCAATTTGACAAACCTCACATATAAGGTAAAAACCCTGTTAAAGCGATTTTCAACCCTCAAAGGGTTCTCACTGAAATACCATGAAAAGTATAAAGCATAGTGGTAAGTGAGATGATCAAAGCTGTTTGTTGAATCTTACCCCTTCACTTCATAATCAGACATCTACTTCAGCTAAATTCCTGAGCTCGGTCAACGGTGTGGAAAGTAATTTTCCTGCTGAATTAAGACAAAGATAAAAGAAGACCAGCAGTGTTCAGGCAGCCTCTCTGTGTAATTGGCCCACAGGAGCATGACACAAGTGTTGTGACCAGCAGCTCACCTCTCCTCTCCCTTTCTACAGCTACTGTGTGTCACACATCTGTAAAGCACTCTCACAGCCCCTCCTTCACTAATAACACCATAATGATGCCACTGTTAGCACAGCGTTGAGGCAGTGTGCTTTATGGACTGACCTCTAAAATCAATTCGGCTGCACACAGAATCTAATAATGGAGGCCGGTCTAAAGACTCCCTCTCTCCAATCCTCGAATCTGACAGCCTTATCTCACAAAGCCTCTAACATACACCCTCTTGTCGTTGCTTAATTCTTGTTTCTTCTGTGTTTTACTTTAGGAGCTTCGGGGTGGACAGCAAAGTGGTGGAAAGTCTGCAGCCCAGTGATTCACGTCAAACTCAAATGGACTCTTTTATATTTCCTGTACATTACTTATGTAACGTTAAAGCTGCAGTATGTAAGTTGTATAAAGAATATGTTTTTTTTTTACGTTTGTTAAAACTGTCACCATGTCGTGGCAGTATGCTATGAGACAGATAATCTGTGAAAAGATCGATCTCCTCCACCTCCTCCCTGAGCTGCTACTGCTGACTACAAAAATCCTCCGCTCCCGACCAAAAGCAACCAATCAGAGCCAGGATGAAAGTCTTACCGCTGTCAATCAAACTCAAGTACTCGCTGCTCAATGTGCTAATGGCAGAGAAACAGTCAATCAAGTTCAACTGTATGGCAGATTTCATTTCAGCAACATTTCAAAGTGCTTTACATCATAAATACATAAAAATACAAAGTCACGAAGCCAACAAATGAGAAAACCAGTAAACATTACAATTTGCCAAGTTCCATACATCAAAATGTTGGTCAATTTTTTATGTATTACAGCTGAAAAGCAACTAAACAGGTGGGATTTTAGTCCAGATTTAAACAACTCACTGTTACAGCAAAACCATTTATCCACCTTTATTTGGTGGCTATGCTAACTAGCCTGAGTGTTCACAGCTGTGCTAGCTGCAGCTAATATCCCCCTCCTCGCTCTGATTGGTTGTTTATAGTTAGTGTCAGTTTCAACAAATATGTCAAAAAAACATTTTAATAAAAGTTACATACTGCAGCTTTAATAGCCAGAACTTGTTTTAGTGAAATATGCAGAAGTTTTTTTAGCCCTCCATGGAGGACAAAATGGATGGAAGACTCTACCGTAGAGGCTTTACGCGTCCATTAGAGTTTCCAGTGTTTCTACTTTTGCAGCAGGGATGGAACAGCGGCATATTTGGGGGTTTGAGAGCACATTCCTGGACAGAGAGACTCAGTGAGTCTCTGGCTGCGGTTAATTATGGGAGTCTGTGGGAAACCCCTGAATCTGAAAGCCTCTCCCAAAAAAATAAAAAAAGCACAACTTGAAGTAATAGCAGCTAATGCGAATGTAACTGATTGCTCAGTGGGGACAGCAGAAGATTTCATCGTTTATGTCCAGTCGTCAGAGCTGTCATCATTGCTCAATGTGGCAGCCAGTAACAGAATATATAATGATCCCAGACAGCAAAACAGGCAAATAAAAAATTAAGGGTAGGACTTTAAGGTGTAATTTTGTTCAAATACTCTGAAAACAAATCATTTTTATATCTTTTACAGTTTGGATTATACAGAACCACTGAATAAATTAGAATGGTGTTGAAAAGCCTATTTATTTCAGGCACTTTAACACTAAGTGGAACACATTATTTAGATTAATTACACACAGATGGTTCTCTGAAAGCCATGATTTCAGTTAAATATGATGGTTTATAAATAAAACATGACATTTAGAATTAGAATATTGCACCAGACTAAGGCTGGACATTAAATTAATAATATATATTGTGATAGACACTTGATCAATAGATAACTTGTCTGATAGAATTTCCTATAATTTCACAGAACCACACATCATTCTGGGGGATGTAGGCTGAGGAAAGACTAGACACTCAATTCTCATGAGCAGCCAACCAAGATTGGTGGAATCAACTAACTCACTCATTCTTTGGTTACCTAGCAACTCACTCTTTGGTTACCTAGCAACAACCTGCTGAGTAACTGGCGCTGCAGCAGTTTAAGGTTTCACTACTATTCCTCATAACTGCTTAAAAATAAAAAACAATGGTAGAATTTAGCTGCTTTTGCCAAGGAGAGCAGCCATTTGTGAAGAAAAACATGAATAAAGCTTCAAAAGATTCATTTGTATAACTGCTATTTATGAACATAAATTTTGTTAACACTAAAATATGTGATGTCACCAATAGCCTGGTGGGATAAATAATGCTGTTTTCTGTAATCCTGGTTTACTCTGTCCCTTTAAATGTAAATTACACACAGCTCAGTTGGATATAAATAGAAAGTAAGAAAAACATCTAATTTTTAATCCTTTTTAATTCAGTGACTAAATATTCCACAGTTAGCTACACTGGGGAACATTTGCACACATTTATTATAATTCTCAGAAAATTATTCCGTCTGTTAAAATAGATTTGTAGTTATTTTTTGAAAATGCCGATCTACTCTAATCATTAAATATGAAAATGAATGTAATTAATTGCCAGAGAGGATATTAGCATGTGTTTCTAATCAGATCATTTTATGTGGAAAATTGCTGCTGAAAGCAGATGCTTCTTACATAAAGAAAGCAATTACTCCAACCATTGATCTGCCTGCTTTCTAGCTAAGAGAGGCTTGTGATAAAGATGATATTTTGAACTGGCTCCACTAAAATAGGAAGTCACAAAAAAAGCATCTAAAAAGACCAGAAGCCTGGAAAAAAATATGCTTTGGGGATCCAGATGCTCTTATGGTTAGAGGCAAAACTTACTGCAGACAATACTCTGGAGTGGATATACAGAGACATTTTAGCTATGAAACGTTTGTATATATGGCTGTGAATGCTTTATGCAGTAATTGGGAACAAGATAAATATTAGTGTATGGAGCTCCTCACCAGGAGGAAACAGAGAGAAATGGTTTAACACTAACGCCTCCAGGCTGCAAACAACAAATATTTAATAGGATGGAGCGAGTACATAGGCTTTCAGGGGTCTGAAAATACAACAGAAATGCTTCATTAAATATTTGCATTGTATTCTCCCTGTAATATTCCTAAAATATAGGCAGGCTGACAGAATAGACTGCTAAAACAAAGCAGGATAAAGTTCTCCCAAGCTTTCAAGCAGTGCTTCATCAGGAGTGCGTAATCTTGTTTGTGAACTTCATGTTCTTCCAAATGATGAGAATGAAGACTGGATCTATTTATTCAGACTAATTGGAAGCAGAGGTGCTCAGAGGAATGCCCATCAGAAAGTAAACAGAGAGGTATGTGGCAGTGTGAGCCATCTGTTCTCATCTGCAACAGCGTGAAGAACCAACAGCAGGTAAAACACAATTATTCTGTAGTAAACGCAGACTTTGATGGTTAAGTTTTTCATTCTTTAATGTCTCTCTCTGGGCCTTTTATTAAACAATAAAAAGCTTTGGCATGAAAAGGTCTCTTTCTTGATGTACACACACAAGCAAAAACAAAATAAACACAAAACTAGTCAGTACAACTTTAAACAAACTTAACTCTTCTGCTAATATCATTAAAGTTTGACTTAAAAGTAACCATGATGTGATTTAAAGCTTCAGTTAGACTACTCCAGGGTTTTTGTGTGGTTGCACTAGAGGCCAAAAGCAATCAGGCATTAGATGAGCAGCAAGACAAGGGACAGACATGCAGCAAAGGTCCGAGGGTCGGATACCAAACCCTGGAGAACCCGTTCTATTACTGCAAACATCAGCCCTGACTTTTCTTTAACATAATTTTTTTCTCTACCTTTTTGAAATTTGCTTCCAAAATTTAAACTTGAAACTACTAAAATAACAAAGCATGTGACATTGCCATCAACTAGAAGTGCACCTACTACAGTTTTTAAGCCAATCACCAAATCCTTAAAAAGCTTGAGCTGCCGATTCTGAATTTGGTTGATATCAATTTTTTTTATAGCTCACAACCTCCTAAGTTTCTAAAGGGGTCAGAAAAGTCGCAAAATGTAGCAATAAAGTCACTAAGATGTCAACAGTGGGAAGAAAATTTATAGTTCCCACAAGTCTGAACCGGAAGTGATCCGCCATCTTGGTAGGGGAGTGCAGCACAAACCATAGATGAACCACAGCTTTGAGACCAACAAAAAGGAAATATATTGACACTTTTGACCAATGTGCAAGAGAACTATACATCAACAAAATGGCTGCTGTCGGGATCAACCCATATGAGACGGAGAATGAAAACATGTCAGATGAAGTGAACAAGCTGCGTTCAATCTCCTACTAGTGAACACGAAGAAGTGTGAAACCATGGAGGAGCTTCATGACCTGAAATCCATAGACGCCTCTGGATCGATGTTTTGTAGAGGACGTTTGAACTCTTCACGTGAACGACATGGTTCTGGTGACTGGCAAAGTAAGTACTAACACGTAGGCCATGTTTGTCTTAGCTTGCAGCTAAAAGCTACTACATTAGCTAAGCTAATTTCAATGGTTTGGCAGTATGTACTGCAGTAAATATCACTGATATTTATCTTGGTATTAACACAGAGATGGGAAGAGTACTTAGAATGTTAATTATGTAACAGTTGTAATGTATTTATAATGTAAGTTAGATAGGAAGAAGAAAAGAGCTAGTCCACAGCTTGTGGATTGTTCATTGTTGTCATAACAACTCCATGGCAAATGTCATGACAGTTGGTTATGACTGCCTACCAAGATGGCTGTCAGCTACAAAGCTCCCGGAAGTGTGATGTCACATGAACTATGTATTAACTGCGTATATGAACAGTGACCTGGTGTTCAAATCTACACAAGCAAAGAAGGACATGAACCTTAGTTCGTCTTAAAGGGACTAAACACCTGAGGTGTGAAAATACCTCAATTGTCATAGAGGATAATTAGTTTGTTTTGTTTTTATTGAAAAAGCTACAAAGTAATTATAAATAGATGTAATATAGAGGTAATATTTTTAAGATTCAAACCAAGCTAAGCTATTATCTATTTTCTGATGCTTCATCAACACTCTAATCCTAATGGAGTTTCACATCATTATTGTACAAAAGCAGAATAAATAAACAGCTGGTTATGACATAAACAAAATAACTGGATAGCATCCTCCTGCACCAAGAGATTTGACTCTCTGTATTGAACTTGGACATTGTTGCCATTTATGGATTGTGGATGTATAATATGGGCACAGCATCCTGACAATGTTTTGCGTGTTTTCTGCCAATCAGTCTTGTCAGAGGCCAGCGTGAAGCCGATGATTTAGAAAAGCAGAGGAGTCTCCTGCTTATCGTCAGCTCTGCGGGAATGTCACGCTTTGCATCCTCTGTATACAGAGAGGGAGCCCTGCGCTTCCTCAAAACTTATTTTCCTCCACTCCTCATCCTTTTTCTCCTTGGGGGGAACGGATTTACACTGCAACCGCGGCAACAATATACAGCGGCGATAAAAAGTCTCTGCTGTTAAAGCAATGAGGCATTTTAATAGGATCAGCCAAGACTGTTGTGAAGGCAACCAGGATGTGTCTGGTTCGCTGTCTGTCTGCTCGTCTCTTTCTGAGAGCAGAAGTTTGGACTCGACAGGGATTTGGATGACTTCAGGTGAAAACAACGCGTTAGATGTGATGAATGGCGGCATGGCAGAAGAAATGTGATCATTATCTGCGTCTCCTGTTGTGAAGAAGAGATAGCTGCATTCAAACAGTGGCTCTGAAAAGCTCCTCTTGGGAGAATCACTGTACAGCAAATCTCTTCCCCCCTAAACGATTGTAATTAATGGAGACATGAGGAACACCCTGCACACATTCCAGTCTGCTGTGCGAGGCGTCACTGAGATACCTGTACATCCAGCAGACCTCTCAATCAGCCCGGCTGGAGTTAAATCCTTTGATTCGGCTCATTTCTTCCTTTTGAAGCCGCTGCCTGATCCTTTGCAGAAAGTGGTGACTCAGAGGTAACGTTCATCAGATTTGACCTTTTCATCTACAATCTCTGTGTTTTTCCGGGACTCTTTAAAATGTCCTTGCTGGATTGCAGGTCGAAGCAAAATAAGCTCTTATTCAAGGCCTCCCAGGTTCTTCAAATTATACATGTTTTTATGTCCTTGATAGCTAATTTGCTCTGAAATTGTTTGAACTTTTACAGTTTGGGTCATTTTGTTGCTTCTTTTAAAATAAATTACAGTCTTGTTTAAGGAAATGCAACTTTATAACTTCAACTAAGAGCATCCACCAATCAGGGACCCTGTTATCATGTTTTATGAGTCGGCTGGTCCAAAGAGGTGTCAGATTAAAGTTTTCAAATGATAAAGTGCAATTTAATTACTTTGCACGTAAGATTTGAGCAGTTTTATTACCATTTATCGTCATAGTTAGTGCAAATTACAACAAAATTACAGGCTCAAAGGAGAGAAATAACAGCTTCCTGTATGTATGATCTGTATGTACATAACACGTCCCATGTTATAAGAAAAACAAATCTGCCAGCGTAACTAGAACTTTCTAAGAACTATTAACTTAAATCAACCTATTATATCTTGCTGTAATATCTAGTAAGTTCATTTTGTCTTATTTCAAGTGTATTAAGATATTTGCACTAGAAACTAGACAAATACTTGGTCAGATTTTGTGTTTTTGCAGTGAACAAACTGTTAAATAATTGTGTAGATATTTAAGAATAAGTCTGTCTTTTTATTCAGTAGAATGATTGCCTGTTTGAACTCTGAGTTTGGAAACTTAGCGGACTGAAATTGCAGACTATTAATTATTTCATCACACTGATTGGAGCGATTCCATTTTGAGGTTTTGTTTAAGTGGGTTAAATCATCTGACTTCCTGCCGGCTTCACTTCTCCTAACATGTATTTTCAACAGGTTGCTATTACTAGTGATAACCTCCGAAACTCCTTTTTAAAAGATGCAAACCTTTAATCTCTGATCAAAGTAAAGCCGTTTTCTCTCTTTATTCTGATCTTTGCTCTCAGACCAGTTAGATCTGAACCTTTGACATCTCCATTTTCTTTTTTCATCCAATAAACCGTAGTATTTCTCAACTGTTTGTTCTGTTTTTGCTTTTTAGTCACACGTTTCACGTCATTTAACAATTTAATTTTCACATCAAACACAGAGAACTTGAGCCAATACAAATAGCAGTTCAAAGGTCAAAAGTGAACCAAACCAACCTGTGAGAATAAATCCTTGGTAAATCATGAATTAAATGTGTTTAACCACATTAATTGGTTTCTTTGTTTTTATATTTGCTTTAGTTTATTTTAGCCCTAATCAGCAGGTCTTGGAGAGTAGATCAAAGTTTGCCTAGAAATAGATTTAATTTTTGATTAAACAGTCATTTCAACATATTAAATTATCATTTAATGTTCATTTATTTCAGTAACTCTATTCACAGCTGTGAAATGCATTACATTAGGGGTGTCTAAAGTGTGGCCTGGGGGCCATTACTGGCCCCTGAAATGATTTTGATCGGGCCCTGACCAGACGTCAAGAATGACAAAAAAATTGGTCAACAAAACAGAAAACAATTGATGACCCCAGAAAAATTTAGAAATGGTCCGTTTTTCTCTTAATATTGAAACAATCTGAAGCTTTTTTAGGTTTTGAGTCTTTAATGAAACACAGATTTCATAGAAATGGTGTTTATTGTTTAGCAGGTGAACTAAACTAAAAAAAAAAGAAGAATTACATTTTGATTCAATGGATTTTTGTGGCTCATCAGTAGTTTAAATTTGCCAGGGCAAAAACTTCAGATACCGCCGCATCATATGCTTCAACTACATGTTTTCCAGCCTTTATTTCTGACTATTAATGTGATTTTCCACTTGCAGCTGATGAATAAGATCATAAAACTAAATAAAAACAATAACAAAAAATTACAATAAAGAAATATGTGCTTACTGAAATATTTTAAACTCTTGCAGTTTTGTACCTGGCTCTCAATCTTCTAGTATTCTGTGAATTATTTTTGTTAATTTTAAAAGGTGTTGACAAAAATGCAGCATCAGAAAGCATATCCTAATTATGACACTAGCTTCCATATTTTTCTCATGATCTAAAGTGTAATTATCCTAACTGATCCTAAATACATTTTAAACTTCATGCTACAATAAAGAATTTATTCTTCTGATTTATCTTTATACAAGAGACAGATGAACTTTCTTTGAGTTGTGAGACTGACTGGCTTATAAAACACGTCACTTGACCTTGACCTTTGGTTTACTCAACCTTCAGGCCCATTCAGTGACATCAGTAACTTTTACTTCTCTCTTCAGACAAAAATATCTTCACTATTCATTGTCTGTCATTCCAAATCCCCTGACAATTAAAGCAGCTGTCATGATGTGCACTTAACTCGAGTCATAGACTAAAACTGGAAGCCTCTATTTAAGGAAATCATTTCTCGTCAAAAACTCATCTGGGAACCAAAAACTGCTCTGTGCCAGTGGAAAAGACAGGCTTTCATGGATGTAATTAGCATATAGAGATATATCAGTCTCACTGATAGGAAAGCTATTATCCCAAAGCAATTTGATGCTTTGTGTCATGGTTAGCGTTCTAGAAATGACTCACTGAGCAACTTTCAGCTCAGTGAGGTCAAATAAAGATTGACTGGGCAATTTTCCTCCTGAGGAAAGTCTGCTAAAGATCCACACTACAGCTGCGTTTCTATTGACCATACAACTGCAAACTGAAATTACAAAAATAAATGCTTAATGGAAACAGAAATAATTAAAAAAAAACATTATGTTTTTGATTTTAAAAAAAAGTGTTTTCACTATGATGAGGTGGTTTTTCAGCCTTATTGAATTACATGCATTTCACAAAACTGCAATGGAAATACTTTTATCACACCGCAAGTCATGTGATCAAGAATCAGAAGTTACTGCTGGAGGAAAAGACGAAGAGAAGACAACAGGAAGTAGCAGGAGGATGATGCTGCGGCATTGATTTTAATGACTTATTACATGAACAAACTTATTCGCTTGTGATTTTAGCTGTGTTTCTTATTTAATCAAATATATTTGTATATCACATTTTAGGGCTTCACATCATAAAAACACAAAAATAAAAAGTGATAAAGACGCTGTTTGGACAAACATTACATTTTGTAAAGCGTCGTCATCAAACTCATCAGCACACATCAAACATGTGGTTTGAGAGCAACTCTAACAGCTGGGTTTTTAGGCTTGATGTAAAGGAACTCAGTGTTTCGTCTGTTTTGCAGTTTTCTGAAAGTTTGTTGCTGCTTCTCCATGTTTGGTTCTGGGATGCAAAGCAGACCAGAACCAAAAGACCCAATCCTGGTTTGGAAGGTTGATACAACCTTACTGGAAACGCTGCAACTGCAAATTGTGTTGTTGTTTTTTTTCTTTGACATTAGCAGAATTTTTACCACGTTTGTAATGAAAGCTCTGCTACTGTCTGGTGAAATGGCATCTTAGCAGAAACTGCTAACTGCATCACTCCCTGTCTTGTTTTTTTCTTCATAGGAGGACAACAGCTTGATGCCACCTAAAATGACACAATCTGAGCTCTTCCTTCTTGTAACCCTGCCACGAAGAGGTCAGCTGTTATCTTTAACCTCTGACCTTTTCTGAGAGCTGCAACCTGAAATCAGAGTCTTTCCGGTGAGAACGAGGAACCTGGAACGATTTCAGAGCAATTGAGACGAAACAAGCCGGCTTGCTTTTGGCCCTGTAAGGACACGAAAGTGGATACGTGCTGCTCAGCTGTCCTCCCTGCTGTCGGAGCAACTAAACTCAGAAATGGAAACTTTTGGTCAAGCAAGAGTCCACCAGGCTTGAGTTCCCACTGGCAGGCTGTGCAGCTCTCCCAGTTCATTAATGAAGACTGGATTCCAATACAAATCAAAACAAGTGACCGCAGAGCCATTATTCATGGAGTTCATTACCAACCTGAAGCTCATTATCGACTCAAGAACAGAAAACCATCAGGGATTACGCTTCACTTTGCTGATATCAAAATAATATGATGAGTTGTCTTCATATGAACAGAGGGCTTAGGAAGAAAAACAAACTAATTCAGACACTGCAGTAAAGATTTTTGATTGACTTAATTTTTTTGGTTGCTTTAATATTTTTCCTGACAACTAATTTTTATTTTAAGTAGAATGAAATCGAAATGGCATTTTAAATTTTTTAATAAATAAAAACCTAAGAAATGTGGCAAATATTTGCTTTGTCACACAGTCAACAATTGAAACATTACATTTTGTCGGTGTTGTCGTTACCCATCAAAATGTTTCATTTATTATGTTTCAAAAGCAACTCTAACCAGGCGGGTTTTTAGTCTGGATGTAACGGAAACCAGTGTTTCGGCTGTTTTGCAGCTTTCTGGAAGTTTGTTCCAGATTCATGTTTGGTTCTGGTTCTGTGGATGCAAAGCAGAACCAGGAGACCTGAGTTTTCTGGAAGGCTGATGCAACAACAGCAGATCTTTAATGTATCATGGTGCTAAACCGTTCAGTGATTTATAAACTAACAGTTTATTCTTTACTCTTCTGGCGGTTCAGCCATGTTTGCTTTCACCTTTACAACTTGAATTTCGCTGCATGTGTGAAATGTCAAAAAATTTTTGCATATCTCCATAAAATCCCTTTTATCCCTTTATTTTCCCGGACAATTTGATTTTACCAGTATTATTGTAACAACGTGCACACAACAAAGCCAGAATCCCGACACCCACCAAGGACAGGATTTCTACCTGCTACTGGAGACCCGGCTCTGCTTCTACTGGTCCTTTATACTGGAGGGAGTTTAATGGGAGAGGAGGAGAG
>NW_015112778.1:276977-322012 GCF_001443285.1 Poecilia latipinna | reverse complement strand
CAGACAGACTGGGGGAGAGAGGGGCCGGCTCTCTCTGGCTATTGTTTGGACACACTGTCCCACACACCGCTGACCTCAGACGGGGCGTGGCCGAGGCAGCCCAGAGGCGGGGGATTCGAGGTACGGCCAGCAGACTTGCTCTGCATGTGGACAGAGAACAGGAAGACGGGCAGTCTCTGGGGAGCGTTAAAGAGAAAGAAGCAGAGTGAATGGGATATTGGCCCTGCAGTTTGGCAATATGTTCCCGACCCTGTACATGTGCACAATGGCGTAATGAGAGTAGTGGGCCTCTGACAAACACAGGCCAGATGGGGAGAGGATTCTTTTCTACAATTACTCTGCAGAGGAGAGCATTAGAGCCACTGCAGCTCCTCTTGTACAGAGAAAAGATAATTATTGGGTTTTTTTAGAGAAATACTTAATGACTATCTGTGCCTAGCAGCAAGCCTTTGTGCAGTCTCTTAAGGTTTCATCGGCGGTACCCTCCGCCATGCGGTGCAGGATGACTGTATTTTGCTGCATTTCAATGACAGAAGAGAGGTTAAAGTAGCTTTTTAATTCTAAAGCTTTCTTGTGATTTTAAATTGGAGATGGTTTCTTTTTTTAAAGTAAAGCCTCTCATGAATCTGATTATAATAAAGTTAGTTTAAAATCCTTTACATTTGTGTCTCTAGGGAATACAGAGAGGGTGACATTGTGAAGTTTCTGTTTGACAATGCTAAAGCTCTGGTTTAAAAAGTTTTTCTTATTTTATTTAGCCTGACAAGTTTCGCTCCGTCTCTGAAACACTCTGATGTTACAATACGGTCAAAAATAAATGATCAGTCGTTCGGATCAGAGATGCGCCAATCAGGCTTTAACTGGATTGATATCGATTCTCATTTTCTTCCAGGTCTGAACTGAATATTTTGTTTCTGAAGCGCTCCAGATGACTGTCTAACATATTCAAACCTATTTAGAAGTTTAAATAAATTTAAATATAAAATAGCCCTCATAATACTGCTCTATAGCAACCTTGAGTTTTTATGGCAGAGTAAAATAATAATGAATAATTTAACCTGATCACTGCAGCGAGGGATACTATACTATACTTTTTTTTTAAACATATTAAATAAATGCAGTAGAATATGTGTTGCAGATGTGATACACAATATTAAGGAGTTATTTGAACCACGACTGCAGAATTTATGCAAATGAAACTAAAAAAATGAAGCAAAGCCCTAAAAATGGTGTTTTACTTTACTTCACCTTACGCTATGCAGACCCTCTGTCTGCACAGATGAAGATTAGTTTATCATATCTTATATATTATAAGAGTGAGTTTGATTAATTCAGTGAATATTTTACATATTTCAAAGTGCTTGCTTGTTATTATTTTATTATTTATTAGTATTTTATATTTAGTATTTTAAATTACTCACAGCTATGTATATATATTTTTATTTTATTTTATTTACGGTGATATTCTAATATTTTACACTTCGGATGGCATAGCCTGTAAACAAATAATCAATTTCCCCTTGGGGATCAATAAAGTATATTGTTTTTTTATTATCACAGGCTGTGCTCTGAACTTTCACCCTCTGATGTTTGTATCCAAGTATTTTTTCCCCCCCACTTATCTGACATGAGGTCAAAGGTCAACCTTTCCTTGAGGGAAATTAAAACAGAGCTATCGTCACGACAGTTAAGGGGTTAAATTATGTCGTATAAAGTTTAAATTGCGACTGAGCTGCTGCTTTTTGTATCCAACCATCAGAAAGAAAAAGATTTGAAGCATTTATTTATCATCGAGTTCAGATTTTACAGGATCAAAATACGGTGATGATGGAGCAGAATGCACAGAAATGTAATATTTTAGTTTCAAAGTCTTGTTAAACAACAGCAGCATAAATAAATATAATTTAAACACATGGAGATGGAAACTTGTTTTATAATATTAGCCACAGAAATGTTCAATGTCTCTCTTATATATATATTTTGTGCTATATTCTAATTCACTTAATTCAGCATCTGGTCTACATCTAAAACACAGTAAAATCTTTTTAATGATATTCCTAATAAATCCAGGCAGTAAACATTTAAATTTGGGGAAAACTCATTAAAATCAGATGATGGCTTTAGGTGAAAAGAAATGAACTGTGTCCTTACAGAGCAAAACAATTCACCTTCTACGCTCTTCATCCTGGTGAACATGCACTATACCAAACAGAGAAACAACAAAAGCAGAACATATCTCTCACAGATGTGACTGGATTTAATAATTTATATAAAACCTTTCATTTCTTCACATTTAGACCCACGTAACATACATTTTAAGAAATGCAGAAACAGCGTAGCAGCAGCTTATCACACAAGGTAGAGCACGTTTTTGATGGAGGAATTAGTTCTGAAAATGAAGAGATTACAAGATTATCCCTGTTCATCCGTCAAAGCATATGTCTCTAATCTTTACTGGAGTTTAACTAAACCCAAATAAGCATCAAAGATCATGTAGAAAAGTATAAAAAGTGGGAGTTTTCTTGTTTTCATGCTTTTTACTGAACAGAAAAGAAGTCAATAATCAATATGGCTCATTTCTACCACTGTCTGATTAACTGGAGCATCACGAACTACAAACGCTACAAGAAATGTTAACCAAACGCTCGTATTGTACCCTGAATATAAGCAGCTCTGATTCCCAGCGACGTGTGAATCGCTTGCAGTAAGGGCCGTTTTGGAGCGTTCATGCCGTCTCCTTCAGTAATCACGGCTGTGTGTCAGCGAGGCTTATGCCTCACTATTGGCAGCCTCTCCTGATCAGCTCCGTCCTACTGACTGACTGCACGGCATTAATCTAACAGGAATTAATAATGTACAGACTTGTAAGGTTAAAGCGAGTGGATTTTAGAGGACGCAACATTTTCAACCGGCTCCCTGTTGGAGGAAGTGTATAACAGGAGCGTAAACATTAGTGTCATTTGTGAATCCTAAGCAAGGACTTGACATCAGTGACAGATTAAGAGGAAGAGGCACTAATGAAATGAAGCAATGAATAAATTACTGTCAATAAGTTGAATAAAAGAAGGCAGGACTGCTCCATCACTCATCCACTTCAAGTAGCAGCCTCTAGTAAGGAGATTTATGCTCCAAAAAGTGACAATAAATCTACAAAAAACAAATAAAACCATCGTGAAGTCATGCGCCTACAAACAGATTATTTTCATAGGAGCACGACGGTGGCAGGAAGAACAGGCTTGCTGGATGCAAAGTTATCACAGTGAACTAAAACTGACAGAATAAAAACTGAAACTGAGAAAACATTTTCGTTAACTGAAATAAATAAAATCAGTAAATAATGGGAAAAACTGTAACTAACAGGAACAAAATTGTGTATTTGTAAAACCACCTAAGACATACTGAAATTACAGATACGATCTTCTTCGTTTTTGTGTTTATGAATCTATTTATTAGCCTTTCAAAGTGATGTGAGCAGCAAATTACGGCACTCAGGATTCCTCATGGTGGTAAATTACACTTGTCCGGAAACTGCAACAGCAAAAATTGCTAAATTTGTGAGAAAACGCCGGAGACAGTCGTTATGCAACAATAATCTGATATATTATTTTAAACTGTATCTTCCGTTGCGTATTATTTATAATACTTTTTGAATTCTCCACCTAAAAATTAACCACAGTATGAGAAACTAAACCTACTGCTATAAATAAATGACATTTAACTGATAAAAACCAACAAACACAATCTAAAAAACAAAACGTCACAACAACATAAAACTATAATGTAAGAAAACTGTTGAACTAGTTACTGCTGGAGCTGCACAGTGAAGTCAAAACACTTGAGCTGGAAGTCACTTAATGCATGTAAAGAACCACGGCTTCATGTTCGCTCCAAGCATTAAAACTAACCGGCAGCCTGGTTTGGACAGAGATACAGAGCAAAAAATAGTTTAATTTCCTGCCAGTGCTGCTCATCACGGTGATGAATGATCTTAAAACAAGCCCAGCGTAATGCAGACCAGGTGAGGCGTCTGCAGCGGGAGGGGGGATTGTCTGGCTGCGTTTGGTTTCATCAGTCACCTGACAGGGAGAGCTGGCCTGGGCTGTGGGAACAGGAAATGTGACATCACCAGGCTGACATTCAGGAATGTGGGAATGTCAGGCCGCCTGTTAACAAAGCTCCCAACAAGATGCAGAGGGAGGGAGACTGACGGACAGCGGCTAACTGAACCCGGCTGAGTTATTTCAAACCTGAAGAGGTGGGAAGCATTTAGACCAACTTTGATCTGCCAGGAAGAAAGAAAACATCGTTCCTCCTCTTAGTTGAAATGAGACGGTTTGGTTCATTTATCATCCGCTAAGGTTGAAAACTGCATGACATCACAGACACAAACACAGATCCTGTCATCTCAGAGCACTTTAAGAAACAAACAGCTCGTAAACATGAATATCAGAGGTGTGCTGATCGATCGGCCACTGATCATAATCGGCCGATTTCTGGGAAAAAGCGTATTGTTGCTGATCACCAAAACCGATCACCTGTATCTCATTCGCAGCCTGCGTGTGCAGCTGGTCTCCTCTTTCCTTCACACTGCAAACGCGCAGCAACAAATCCTGTCATGAGGAACTTTAACGCTCTGAGAGAACGGGGAAGTTTGCGTGTTGTGGCGGAAATTTACCTCGGAGGTGAAGCACGTCAAAACGCATCAACACAACGAATCTAATGTGATATTTAAAAAAACAAGCACCTGATGGAGTTCGGCTACATCGAATGCAGGAAAATGGACACCCGGAGCGGCTGGTAAAGCAGCTCTGACCCGGATTAGCATCACGGTCAGAAAGCTAAACAAATAACCTGAAAAATTATTCAAGTCTTCGAGCTGCGATGTATGGTTCTATAGTAACTAAAAAAGATATTAGATATGTACTAAAATATGTCTATTATGTCTAAATTAGGTGAATTTATTGCCAGATTATTTTTCCATTTTGCGATAGAATCATTTATACCTAAAGCGAAAAATTACCAGCCATTCCAGTTGATTGGCAGTGATCGGTGATCAGCCTCATGGGTGATCGGTACTGGAATCAGCAGCAAAACAAATCTGATCGGAACAGCCCTAATAAATAAACAATGAGATCAAATCAATCAGACACATGCAGTCTGTTTCCATCCAATCAAATTCACCTTATAATGCTTTAAACACAAAACTCTGCCATGTAACTTTTGCCTATTGTCTTATATAGTAATACACCTGAAAAAAGACTCAGCTAACTTTTCAACAAGATATAGGAGCATGTTTTAAGTTAATAATTGTTTAATATTGATTTTAAAAAGTATTACATCCACTGGAAGATTTATTTAACTTGCATGGAAAAAATGTTTTAAGTGTAAAAAATCTCTGAGTGGAACTAGAACTTTTTAAAATCAATATTAAAGAATTAATGACTTAAAACAAGCTCCTATATCTTGCTAAAACGTTACTTGTAAGTCAGTTGTATCTTATTTAAAGTGTACTAAGTTATGAGCACTACAAGCTTGACTTGGTAAAAGTTTGTGTTTTTACAGTTATATATCTGGAGAACCTCCCAAAGTATTTTATCTAGTTTTTAGTGCCAATATCTTAGTTCACTTGAAATAAGATACAACTAACTTACTTTTCATCAAGACACAGCAGCTTGTTTCAAGCTTAATATTGATTTTAAAAAGTACTAGTAACAAGAATGCTCCTATACGTGGAAAAAATCTGCAAGTAGAACTAGAACTTTTTAAAAATAAATATTTAATGACTTAAAACCAGCTCCTATATCAAGCTAAAATGTCTCTTGTAAGTTAGTTTGGTCTTATTTAAAGTGTATTAAGATATTTGCACTAAAATCTAGATAAAAATACTTGGCAGGGTTTTGCGTTATCTTCCTGCTGATTGCAGCAGTGAATTATTATTTTTGCCATGATACTTCGTGTGAACTGCATCCTCAACATTTCTAAATGCCGGGCCAATCTCAGTAAATTGGAAAACACTTTCTGATGAAGCTCACTTCTCAGAGTAACATTACCTTTTGAAAACGACTTTTTAAACAGACCGTGCTGTAATTTGATTGGTTTGATGTAATGCTTTATCATGAACGTCTTGTTTCCATTAGCTGTAAGTGGAAACATAATCATATTAACCAAAATAAATGCTTGAGTAAATAATACGATGTGACTAAGTTTGTGAATTAAGTGATTGTAATGAAGTCACTATTCACATTTGTTGAAAATTTGAGTTGCTGATGTGAATCTCCACCTGCTGGCTTGTGTCCAGAGCGTCATTCTGCTATAGGTGCCACATTCTGACGCCTTCATTTCAAAACCAGCAGGAAGTTTTTTTGGCAACTGGATCCTCGTCCCAAGAATTGAACTTACAATTTCTCCCTCCCTGCCTCAGTCGTACGTCATGGAGGCTTGGCCAGCAGTGGAAACGTGGGTGGCACATTAGGCTTTAATTTCTTGGACGACGCGGGGAATGTCTCGACCACTGGAGACCAGGAGCGTCAACGGGGAAGTGAAGCCGAGTGGGTGGACAAGTACCATCCACCCACTCGGCTCTTTTATTTAGTCCTGGATGAAACTTGCTAACTTTACTTTAACTTCATACACTGTAAAACATTTGAGCTGCATTTAGTTGGGTCTACTATCTTCTACTATTTAAGTCAAATAAATTTATTGAGTTTTAGTTTTTGAACCTGAATGTGAGTTTGTGAAAGATAAACTTACAGCAGTAAGTCGTGTTAACTTTTTATTAATTTTGTCAAACCTCCAACAGTTGAATAAACTCGAGTTTTTATGTTAGCACTTAAAAAACTGAAGAAAAGACAGGAGTGGGAACTATTTCCCAGAATGCTCAGCGGCTTGTTTTTGCCTCTTGAGATGGAAGTGCATTACATTGATCTGACTCTGTTATTATTAAGGCAAATGTTTATTTTAAAGCTGGAGGATATTGTTCTGTTCACACTAAATGTTTTTAGCAGAATTAATTGTGATGTTTAATGAAATTCATAATCAGATCAGAAATTTTGTTTAAGCAACTTGAACCAAGAATTTAAATTATTCTAAAGTAAAATAAGTATTTATTTTAACTTGATATTGTGAGTAAAATAATAGAGAAATGTGTCTCTTTAACTAGGTGAGGACAGTTATTTTTGTTGCACATTGTGAAATAATTATTTGGTTTAAATTGCAGCATTAAGTTAAAACTCACAATTCAAGATTAATGAACTTAAACAATGTTTAGAAAACTTGTCTCTTGTTAAATCGACTTCATGAACTTTAATTTCTGAGATTAAACCATTAACTCTTGTTGAGTTAAATTACATTTTCCAGGCAGCAGGTGGACTTTCATTTTCAAGTTAAACCACCTTCAAAAGTTTTACAGTGTAGCATCAACATAAAATAACGTGACTCTTAGTGCATCTGAATCTGATCAGTCTTTCACTTCAACATCAATATTATTAAAAAATATGATCTGAAAATCTCCTGAGAGTAAATAATTCAATGCTTGAGTAAAAAGTCAGGAAAAGTGATTAAAACATTAAATTATCAGAATACCTGTTAGCGACAATGACTGCTTGCGTTCTCGCACTCAATCCTTCTCTAAATGATACAGAGTCAAATTATTACTTTATAAATGGAAATTTCTAACTTGTATGAATGTGAGAAAAACTTAGAGAAGTTTATTAAAGTTAAGGAAACGTTGAAGAGAAGGTAACTGAAGTAATTCTGCGATCTTTCAGTAATCTGGTCACTGCTTAGTGCTTGGAGAAAAACTGATTACTTCACTGTTTCTGATGTCACTTTACTGAGGAATGACATTACCACTGATAGGAAAAGATGGAAAAACAACAATTATCTTTCATTAATGAATCTGTTAGTGGATGAGAATCCATGTAGGCCACCAAGTTGATATTATTTCCTATAAATAATGTGTTAAATGCAGACATTTTTGGCTGAGTACTGCAGCTCTAGTGGGCTGTTCCTCGTCTCCTGTGGCCTGTATCTCTTAAAAAGTGGTGCAGGGAAGGAAGAGAGGAGAACTGGTGACCAGATAATTAATGACCATTGAGAGAAAACAACAGATGGCTGCTAAGGCTCAAAATGCTAAAGAAGAAAATGCTGTTTCTGATAATAAAGGTGTTAGAAAGTCCAGAGCACTGGTGGAGGATGAGTCATAAAGCCTGGTCATAATGTTATGCCCGATGTATAAAGCTACCTTAATACAGAAATTAGAAATGACAGCGAGTTTCTGAAAGTTAGCATCAATATCTCAAAGCACTCTGAACAATATTAAAGTTAATAAAACTTCCCAGATGTGAACAAAATAATCATTTTAATCTTATTATATTTTGTTCTGAAAAGATAATATCTATTAAAACTAATAGGAAGCTTTACTCAAAGCAAGAAATCAGACACAGAAAAGAAACTAGAAAAAAAAACTTTCTAAACGCTAAATTTAAAACAACAAATATTCATGGATGAAAAAGTTTTAAGCATGGATGAAACCAAAAGTTTCACATTTTCCTCTAAAACTCGCTGACATCATCTGGCTGTTCCCGACTCAACGACATCGCCATGGAGCTGCCAGCCTCCTCAACAGACACAAACATCCACTCTCTGAGTTTCTCTGCACGGAGCAGCTGCCAAAACTTGAGCAAAGAGTCGGACACGGAGCCCCAGCGGAGCCCAGCTGCTGCCTGGGAAACCAAACGGAGCGACTCCGGCCCCCGCTCCGGCTCTCACCCCTCCTGTCTAACAACAACAGACCGCCCGCCTCTCCGCTCCCTCCGTCGCTCCCAAAGCCGAGTTTAAGGGGAAAAACCGAGGGAAAAGTGGGGGGACACATTTCCCCACCTTCGCTCATGCTCTCACTCACACAGAGCTGGTTTGCGAGCTGCCGGCGCTGTGAAGTGACACTCACCCCTGTAGCGGAGGCTGTCGTGGTGGTTGTGCTGGAGGTGGTTCTCCAGCGCCGGGGGGCTGCTGGCGCCCAGCTCTGCCAGTTTGCGGCTGGTCGCAGAGAGCTCGGATCGGAGGTTGGTCACTTCCTGACTCGCTGACTGGATGGCCCCATCGATCCTCTGTGCCAGCTGCTTGTTGTCGTCCATCATTTTAAGGATTTTCCCCTGAGGAGCAAATCCACACAGAGCAGCATGGTGTCAGCAGGAGCATTACTCTGGGCGAAGCTGACACCCTCTCCTCTCCCTCCTCCACCTGCACTTCTTCTGTCTTAGTGTTTAGTTTGCACATAAAAAGCAGAGCAAGCTCCTTCCTGTCCACCGGCCTGACCTGTTACTGCGTAAAAGACCTGGAGAGCATGTGTGTGAGGAGGAGGAGAAGAGCTGCAGCGCGGCAGGCGGAGGGAAAGCGAACGCTCCCGCCGTGCAGAATGTGCTGCGAGCAGCTGCTCTCTGAGAGGACCCCGCACACCCAGATGACATGCAGCCTTTTAAATGGACTGTACCATGTGCCGGAGGAGCGGGGGACTCAGACGGGGGACTGATGTGCTATCCGGCAGCAACTCTCCAACTGCACCGTGTGCTGCAAACCCCACGCCCTGCAGAGCCTGTAATGAGTGAGCAGCGGCGTCTGGAGTGGAGGAAAAAGTCCTGATTGTTTCTCTGTACTTTCTCTCTTTCTACGTTTGTATCTTTCTCACATGTGCTCCCACTTTTCCCCCACTTCCTCCCCGCTCACTCGCACGCCCGCTCGTCTTTTTGTCTCTCCCACCCCTCCTTTTTCTTTCTATTATACATCCATCTCTTTGTCCTGGGAAAGCTCACCCCCACGTCGGTGGGAGGGGAAGGGGGCTGGCACAAGGCGCCCAGGGGAATGCATTTCCACACACAGCAAACTTCGGGAAAGGACAGAGACGCAGCTCCATAAAGGGGGACACACAAAGAGAAGAGGCCTGGAGCCTTTCAATCGAGTTGTGAACATGGAGGAGCTTTCCTGCTTTGATCAAAAACAGTTGAAAGGATTATTTTCCAGCTTATCTGTGGGCTGAGTAAACAAACCGCACCGCCTTCCTTATCTCCACTGTTATATAGAAAAATAAATTCCATCACACAGACAAAAGGTTACACTGGCGGCGTACACTGCTCGTCTTATCTCAGAATATCCCTAAATACTGCTGAGCCATCGCAATTTCAAATCTACATTTGACATTTTCATTTCCTCGTGAGAACAAAAATGGATTCTGGCTGCGGTGAGAAGCTGAAGCCATCAGTCGGGTCCCGTCGTCCTCCACTCAGATGATAACAGCACGGGGTTAATATTCACACATTAAAGGTGACATAATACGCTTCCCTGAACAGGAAGGAAACATGTTCACTACATATTTTGCACAAAATCATTCTTAGATAATGAGAGTTTAGTCTATTTTAAGCTCCCTGGGCTGTTTTAGGGTGACTTTTCACTTTAAATCCAAATACGCTGCTGCTGGCCGCGCCCCCAACTCAACGTTTAGACTTGGCTGTGAAAATGGCTGCAAACAGGTGTGCTATTATACGCCCGTACATCTTTGAAAAGCAGAAGTGGAGTCTCCTGCACAAACAAACAGAATACTCTGGGGGTCGCAAAACTTCATAATGTTTGAAGTCGACTACAACGCGATAAAAGTCGAGTCGACATCGACTAGCCGCAGTCGTAGCAGCCTAAGTGAAAATACGTCACAGTAACTTGTCAGCTTTATTAGCTATATTCATGGCAAATATTGACAAAAACTCACTTTACATTGTCTATTATGCAGAATTAAAAGAACAAGAAGCAGAACTTTACCCGCACTTATTCATCAGAAGCGGAGCAGAGGTTGTCCAAAAAGTTGCACAAAGTCGGGTCTGACTTTTTTCTGGATTTTTTGAAAACATTTTTTGTCACTAGTTGCTTTTATTTGACAGTAATCAGATAAGAGGGGGACGGAGCAGGGGAGAGAGGCACCTCCTCCATGAGCTACTACTGCCGTATGAAGACGGGCTTCGCTCTCAACCAAAACAACCAATCAGAGACAGGAGGAGGGTCTTAACACCGTCAATCAACTCATGAATGCGCTGCTAAATGTGCTGATGGCAGAGAAACAACTTATCGTTACAGGAAAACCGTTTATCCGCCAGCAGAGTAATGCTAACTAGCCTTAGCGTTACTCTTCTGGCTGCAGTGTAGCAGAGAACAAGACGAGAACTCAAGAGTGATTGACAGCGCTAAGACCCGCCTCCTGGTTCTGATTGGTTGTTTCTAGTTAAGGCAGATTGTTTTTCACATGGTGAGAGTTTCTACAAATATGTAAAAATATGTTTTACAAAATTTAGATACTGCAGCTTTAAGTTGTTTGAAGGTAAGAAAATATCTTCCCTGCTTCCTGGGTCAGCACTGGGCTTTCTTACCAGACCTGCCCAAAATACCTCCCACAGAGGGCATCCTGACGGCCTCCTGCGCACAGAACCGGTGTCAAATGATCCCTATCCGCCTGTCTCATCCGTTCAGCGGAAGCTAATTTCTGCTGCATGTATCTACAGGATTATCTTGTTCTTTCAGTCTTCAATGAGCTGCTTTATATTTCAGGGGCTTTGTCCGCCAGCAGCAATATTGTCTGGGGAACAGTCTGGTGCAGGTAGGCGCTTTATCAGCAAATCTGTCCGGAGTGAAGGACCAAGTGTATTCAGGACAACATAAAGGATCAAAGAAGTTTCAGTATAAAAGACACAGCTAGTCCTTTCAACAATTCAGGTCCAGAGTTAAAGCTAGTTTCTAACTGAGCTGTACAAAAAAACAGCTGAGAATTAGTTGTTTTTCTACACAGCAAGACAAAGACATGTAAATAAATGACTAAAATCTGTTTTATCTCAGTAGCATATATTTGGAGTTTCTATTTCAACACTTACTTGCTGAAACCTCTGGTTGGTGTTCATAAACATAAAAAATTAACTAATAGTCGAGCAGTGATTATAGATTCATTTGAAAACATTGATTACATACATAGATTTATGCAGCCCACATGTGAGCTGTTCTATCCAAATAAAAAGGGACAGGCGCTGAATGTAGAATGCATTTTCCATCCCTTCATTCATCTTAAAACTTAGTATTTCAGTCTTAATATTAGCAGTCTAAGTAGTAAAATCTGTTCTAAAGGACATGTGGTGTTTTGAATGATTTTAATAATGGCAGCGGAAATATCAAGGGCGGTGCGTTTCACGCGTCCGGAGTGGCGAGATTGAAGCGTTTTGATCGTTTGACGCGCGTCCAACGCTCCAACCAATCAGAGACTCTGCTATGTGACGAAGTGGCCTGTAGTTGGTGTCCTGCCAGGAGTTGGAGGCACCAATAAAGGTTAGCAGGTCATCCAACTGGGCTCAGGTGAGACGAAAACACCAACCTCGTCAGCGCCCAGCCAGCCTGTGAAACTCACCAAACTCACAACTCCTCTGAATTATCTGGTGAATTCAAAACACGCGCACAATGGCCATATTTTTTTCATTTCAGTAAATCAAACATAGACACTCTCAATATTTCATCTGCATTCTTCAAAGTAACCGAGAGGGAAAAAAAAGGCAAGAGGCTCCAGCCGTTATCAGCTGTCGCCGCTGTTTGTTCAATAAAAACCAAACCAAAAATGTTCAGCAAAGACATCTGAGCCTTTGTTATGACTGCAGAAAGAAGCTTTCACGTTTCGGTGCAACTTTCTCAATATCATCCGCCGTTGTAGAAAGAGACCTGCAACGGAAAACAACGACTCATCGACGTTTGACGCGCGCCGAGAGCAATATGTCAGCCGTTTGACTTCAAAGTGCATCTGACTTCAAGCATCGGACGCATTTTTGACGCGCAAAACGCGTTCAGCCTGAACGTAAAACATTAAAACGTTTCTATTTAAACACAGACACTGAATTACATGTTTATGTGATAACTCTGCACCTGTACATCACACTTAAATACAATAATAGCACAAGCTTGGTCGAACATGTAGAAACAACACAACTTCAATTTGTTCAGACAGTGCAGTGAGGAACAATGGCATGAAATGTACCAGGTTATTTTGACGCATTATTTCTCAAGCAAAAACAAAAAGAGCGGTCCTAAACTAAACAAACACGATTTAGGCCTGATGGCACCTTTCTGCTGCCAAGCCCGGCATCAGTAAGCACCCGGTGGTCCGATCTCTGCTCGCAGGAGGCGGGCTGGCCCAGAATCAAAGAGTGGTATGAGACACTGTCAGAATATTAAATCGAAAGTCAAAAACATAAATTTTGAGGCAATCATTGAGGAAAAGGGAAGGGATGATGAACGCAGCAGCAGAACATAAACCTTCGTGACAGAACAGCTCTCGAATGCATTTTGACCAACAATATCATCCATAGATCAATGCTGGTAATTAAAATAGTTTGCTAAATGATTTTATGAGCTATGCGTACAAACAGATTTTGTGTGCCACAGCTTTTCTTTCTGCTGTCTGTCTACATGCCCAACATCTATGACCACACATGACGGTTTCTGCTTCTACCAAAGGAAATCTGCAGCCGCAGCACTGTCATGTTTGATTGCATGTTAGCAGATCATTATCACTGTCTAGACAGTCACATCACTGCCCCCGAATGCTGCCCTGCCCCTGACTTAAAGCTCACTGGCAAAGGAAAAATGCAGGGCAGCAACAGAGCTGGACAAAGGACATGTCTAATTTTCCTGAATAACATAATCTGTAAGTCTTTTCCCTTAAGAAGCCACTAACCCCGGCCCGGTTTCAACCTCATACGACTGCAGTCCCAGACGCTCGACTCTGGAATGCAAGGAAATTAATAATTCATGGGTCAAAGGTCACAGCTTTGTCCCAGATACACATCAATAACCACACAAATACTCTGAGGCCATGTCCAAAACATGCAACATGTCTCTCTGTGTCTACGAAGTTGTGGAAAGTATGTGCGGCCTCGGCCGAGACCTCAGGCCGGTGCCCAGTTAAACCCTCGGAGTGACTGGTTTCCAGCTGTTCGGGGTCTCCGTTTGTTCATTTGTTTGATGCTGTTAATGGGAAGTTTAATTAAGTGTGCCGAGGGTGTGCAGTTAAAAAGAGGTATTGATAAACAGTCACCATGACCATCTGCCTGAGTTAATTGAATATCGACTCCACAGATGGGAATGCTCCCCATATGATCCCAATAACTAAGTGATATATGGCTGCGCTCTACAATATACACTCGTCTTAACCGAGGAAATCGCTGCACTTCCAACTACTGATGCCCAGCAAGCGCAATGAACAGGTGAAAGGCTCATGGAGCATTAAATAAAAGCAAATCATTCCAGAGATATAACTTTCTGGTGACCTATTATTCTTCTTTGAACGGTTTATGATACTTCTATGGACTTTACAAAACATGTTCATTACAGTTTTTTCCACAAAACCATTCTTGGATAATAAGATTTTAGTCTGCTAGGTTCTGTACGGAGCTCCCTACGGCACATGGAGGATTTTTTTTCTATTGCGTTACCTCGTAATAGGTTTTGTGTTCTCTCGCAATAACGTACTGATCAGTTCGTGTGGTATGATTAAATACTAAAAGTCTATTTAACGGTGGCCACCATACTTTCTGCTATTATATAAGGTTTTTGAAACATTTTTCCATGTATGTTAGTAATGTTAATATCTTATGGAAAACATGTTTATACTTTTTAACTTTTTGGTGCAAAAAACTGATTGAAAATCGATTTATTCACTGCATGTTTATGTTTGTTTGTGTAAAGTTGAGCTGGAACTGCACATGAAGCCTTAGATAACAGCAGAAAGCATGGCGGCTTACAGTATCCAATTATACCGCATGAACTCATCAGCACATTATTACGAGAAAAGCAAAAGTTTTGCAAGGTAACACCCACAGGGGGCTACGTAGTTCTGCGTTACATTCACACATTAAATCATTTTTTTCTCCAGTTAAATCTGACCAAATTTATTTTCGGTCAGTTGGAATTACCAAAGTTATTTCTATTTGCTAAATGCCACAGAAATTTGAGAAAATATGTCAGAAATTAAATTATTGATGTTTTCAAAATGTTTAAATACATTAGTTGGCATTCAAACATTTTGGGTGTCTTTTCACAAGCTTTCGACAGCAGATTGCTCAAATTCTGACCCGTTCCTCCTAATAAAACTGGTGTAAAACTGTTTATGTCTTTATCTGGTATATGTAAACTTCTGGTTTCAGCTACATAGTAAATTTACCATTCATATAAACATTAAATCCTAAATTTTACCTGAATAAATCAGGCTGCTTGCCCTGCGACAGACTGGCGACCTGTCCAGGATGTACCCCGCCTCTCGCCCGGAACGTTAGCTGGAGATAGGCACCAGCACCCCTCCCAACCCCACTGAGGGACAAGGGTGTTCAGAAAATGGATGGATGGATGGATAAATCAGGCTGCACTGAAGCAACTTCTCTTACACTGCAGTCCCTCATAGTTTTCCTGCAAGTGCTTTTAAAATACATTTAAAATAGAAAATAAACAAACCTTAAACAATGTAGCTTTCTTGAGAGATCATATTTTACCACCTAACAATGTTTGTCATAGCTTTCATTTTATTTTATTTAGTTCTGTTTAGTATATATTTTTAACACTTCTAATAAGTTCCAGATGAACAAATCTGGTTCTTTGTCCTATTCAATGTTAGTTTTTACCTTTTAAATAGTCAAACAGCTCTTATCTTTGACAGAGAAAAGCAACATTAAGAGGAACAACATTAAACCACAATGGTAAAACAGATAGAGGGCAGTCAGGGTGGAAAACTTCAGGACTAAGGAGAACCACAAAGTTTGGGTGTAGTTTTCCTCTCAAAGTTATTTGATACTTTGTTGATGTAGGGAACATTAATCTTTACTCGCTCTAAAGCTTTTTCAAGGCCGACTGGGGTGCATGGCACGTTGGGGTTTTAATGACAACAAGGTACACATATCCAAAACCTAAAATATTCATGGTGCTAAGGTTGTCTGGAGGAATCTGAAAAATAAATATTGTGCAAAATGATTGTTTTAGATAAAGTTTTGTGTAAAAGATTGCTTCTAGGTTGTTCTTTTTTTAGGCGGACAGACCTCTAAGTTTGGGTGAACAATGAGAACGATAAAAATTCCTTCTTCGGCCTGAAACCGGAGAACGTCTCTGGGGGCTTTTTTACAGCCGAGTGCTGATATTTTATTTGCTTATACATTCCAGATAGAAGTGGATGTATGTCTCGACCTCTACGCTACGAAGCTTCGCTTTCACTGACCGCAGCTCTGATGTTTCGAGATGTCTCGTCTGCTAAGGATTTGTACAAAAAAAAAAAAAGATCCAGGATGGCAATAAAAAGGTTTGTCAGTAACACCAAACACTGTCTGCAAGCAAGAAATACTACAAAGGTTTGCATTTGTTTACTGTGAGACGGCATTGCATTTGGGTTGGAGCTGTGTGAATGTGATGGAGGAGCAGAGCCAGAGAAAGAAAGGTGGGTAAATAGGAAAGTGTTGCATGCAAAGGATAAGAGGTATCATTTGAGACAGTGTGTCCATCTCAAAGTTAGAAAAGAACAGGTATTATCTCTGCCATTGCTTCTGCATTTTATTTGCCAGTACTTGTCTCAAACAACACACTCAAGAGGAAATTGATTTTTTCTGGCCTGCTTTGAATGCAACACTAGTTTTAAACAGCAGCATGGAAATAAAGAGGTCCTGACAACAATATGTTTTTACATTAATTTTTTTTACTCTCTTTGACAAAATACATCCATTAAGATTATTTTGAAAATTATTTTTAGTGATGGGACTTATTGGATTTCGAATGAGTCTTCAGGCTGTGTTCACTTCAAAGAGTTGCTGAAATTATCCATTTTTTAAAATGTTAATTTTTCTAAGCGCAAGTCATTTTTTTATCCTTAATGTTAAGCCTTTGTGATTACGTCATTAAATCATTCGAGACGCCATGATGGAAGTCGGAAGTGAGGGATTCGAGGCGCCATGATGGACTAAGCAGTTATTTTCCATACATTTTAGGCTACAAAACGGCGAGGCACTGTTTCCATGGTTACTAATGGTCAGACACGTGTCGTACCTGCTCCATAAAGCCATATTTCATATCTTTCTAATCATACTTGCTTATAAAACGTTAATCTTCTTACCTTGAAAACGTTGCAAATCCGTGGTTACACCGAGGGTTGCCAGTCATTATGACGGCTGCTAGCTAACGCTGCCGCATCTTTCCTCATTAAAAGTTATACAATAAAATGGCAAGTTTGGTTTCTATCCTTGTCTATTTGTGCAGTCGACCTCGCAATATCCTATGACTATTTTTAAAGTGAAATAAACTAAATAAAAGCGATGTCAGGTTGCAGATGTCAGTTGTTAAACTAGCTTTAAAGGAGCGCATTGGTTGTTTTGATGTCCGTCATGGCGGAGTGGGCGGAGTTCTGGAGAGCGTGACGTCACGCGGAAAGGGTCAATCGTTTTATATGTTTGTGAGTGAAGTTCACAAAACCAACTGAATCGTCTAGTCTTAATAATAATACATAGCCTATTTTAATAAAATAAAAATAAATAAAATATAACATTTTAAAAAATAAATGTCAGATATACTCATATGATTGTGCATATTAACATTTAACACTATCATGTAGAAACAAAATAAAAATGTAACAAGAAAAATGTCGACTTGAATGATTTTGGCAGAAGGAAAACATCCTCTTCTGCGTAGTAAAGTACCAACTATTAAGGCAACGCATTAATGGTAAACAACACAGGTGATTACACTACTTTGTTTTTCCATATTCCGAAATATTTGACTTGTAATAATTGAGTTTTATGGACAGCCCACAAAGGGTGCTGTTTGACATTCTCAACCATGTGTTTCTCCAAACAGCAAAGCCATTTTGAACTGATGTGGCGTACGAAGATCATCAAGCATTCATTGCACATGTGACAGAAAAGAGCCACGAACAGCTGAGCTTCTGTCACATGCAGTCGGCCTCTTCTAGAGCTCACACTCTGCACAGACGCACCAGCTGGAAAAGCCTCAGTTGGTGGAAAAAATGGCATTCATCAGAGCAAGTCAATGAAGTGCAAGAGCCGTTGGTCTGCAGTGTGAAAACACAAGGACAGCAGGCCATTGATGGAGTAAAATACACGCAGCAGGGAACGGAAACTCAACTCTTTTTTTCTTTTAAAATCTCACAATAAGCTCTTTGCCTCCCACTCCTTCTCTGTCACATTCTGCCGTTCTGTAAGATGCCCACTCCACTCTCTTTTGAGCGGTTTCTTAGCGAGGAGCTTTACAGTTTATGGTGTGGAAAGTATGAAAGTGTGGAAATGGCTTCTTATTTTATGACACAGCAGCCAGTATTAATGGATCCATTGTGTCCCTTGAGGCGATGCGCTCAGGTAGACGCCGTACCTGTTCGAACTCGCTGCAGCCAGGTGGAGGCGAAGGCAGAAATATGTGGAGTGACCAAAAATGTAGGAAACTGTTTGGGGTTTAACTGGAGTCGTTTTGCGTTTATTAACACATAAAAACACAAGAGAGAGAAGAAGTTTTGTTGTCGAGTACTGAAAAATATCTTTGCCCACTTTAGTTGTTTTTAAGGCGCCGTGCTCTGAACTCTTTAAAGTATTTAAAGTATAACGGACTGGAGAGTATTTTTGGTTTAGTTTCTGTCTTATTAAAAAACTAACTCAAAAGTAACTTTTCAGGATTAAATATAAGCTTGTTTTAAAGTAAATGGTTACTTATTAATATCGATTTTTTTTTAAAGTACCACTGGCAGATTATTTCACTTATTATACTATGTCCTATTAGTGAAGTAATTTGGCAACTAGCACTTTTACATGAATATTAATGAATTATTGACTTAAAACAAGCTCCTATATTCTGCTGAGAAGCCTTACCAAGATATCTGAATTAGAAACAAACCAAAAAAACTGGGTAAGAGTTTGTTTTTGCAGTTTTAACCAGAGCGTTGATGTTGAGGGAAAACATGATTTTCTTCTTGCAGAAATACACACGAGTCTGCCTCCATAACACTTCATTCAGAAAAGACAACTTATCCAGACTGAGGTAAACATCGAATCATAACTTTGTTATAAATGCCAATAAGCTTTTTTTTTCTTCTATGCTAGTTAGATTTTTCCTCCTTGTTTTGGTTTTACATTACAGTTTTTATCTGTTTATTTTATATTCCATCTCACCTGGAATATAAAATGTGTTGAAATAAATATTTGTGTTCTCAATTTTACTAAAATCATTTTATTGAAAGGCTTTAGCACGGCAAAAACAAAATCTGACCAAGTCTTTTTGTCTATAGTTTCTAGTGAAAATGTTAGTGCCCATGAAATAAGAGAAAACTAACTTACAAACAACATTTGAGCAAAACATAGGAGCTTGTTTTAAATAAATAATTTTATTGATTAAAAAAAGTACTGGTTTCACTGGGAGATTTTTTTTCACTTAAATCACTGGAAATATGTTGGAAAACTAGTACTTTTCTGATCAACATTGAGGGATTATTGACTTAAATCAAGCTCATATCTTGCTGAAATGTTACATGAAAGTTAGTTTTGCCTTATTTCAAGTTTACAAAGACAAATGAGAAATTAAATCAAAATATAGTAAGATTTTGTAATTGTGCAGATATTCCATTGTGAAACAGCTTTAATGGATTTTAAAAACAACAATTTGATGGTCACATTTGAATTTGTTGTGGGTTTTGTCAAATGTATACAATTAATGTACATACATACACCTTGTGGTTAAATTACAGGGTTGCACAGAGGAGTCATGCTGATTTTTACTGGAGTTTTCTCAGCAAAAAACTGAGAAAACTCAGTTTTCTCAGTTTTTCCTGCTGCTCAACTATCAGAGCTTAAAACAACTGAGACGTTTCGGCCAAATCCGAAGTTTGCAGATGCATGTTTCTGAGTGAGGAGTTTGTCTGAGTTATGGAGAAGAGAAGAAGAAAAAGAAGGGCTGCAACGCTGATGAGCAGTTCCTGGCATCATCCATTACTGTTTCCATAAAGGACGTGCTGCTGTGTAACATCAACGCATGCGTTTACACAGAAGTATGACTGAACCATGGTTAATCTGTAGCATGAATGATGCCGCAAAAAACCCCCCAAAAAAACGGGTCAAACGGGTCTTTTCTTGAATATCCTCCACTCTGCTATGGCACAGTAGATAAATTAATTACTTTATTTCTAATTATTTAAATCAAATGCTTATAAAAAATAGTTAAATCCACTTATTTTATTCAATTAAAATCAACATTGCAATTCACTACACCCAAAAATTCACTGGATTTTTCCAACGTCAAGGTTTATTCACTCTTTCTTTAAAAACAATGTTGCAATTGACAGTGCACCATCAGTTATTTCCTTCCAAATGTGTGTGGCAAACTTATGGCTTTTATTTAATGTTCTAAAAATAAAAAAGCTCTGAGAGTCAAAGCAGGAAAAACCTGAAAAACCTTTTCTTTTTATTCAGAAAACCGTCCACATGCAGCAGAAGTGAGGCTTTTGGAAAATTAGGTTAAATTATTGCTACTAAATTGTTCTGTTTTTCATTTTGAGATCATGCTTTTGCAGCAAAAGTTATTTATTTCTGACTTTAACAGTAAATAAAACTTGTTTTCCTGTGTCGTATTCAGTGTTTAACTGCTTTACAAACTGTAGATGTGAAGAGTTTTATAAAAGGTGCCCTGACTGCGTTACGTTTTCCTCTGTGAGCGCTGAGAAAAGATACTGAAATCACTACAGCTTTATCGCCAGTTCTGACCAAACGCATCTTGAGAAACGATTAAATTCATATCTACCTCTGCATGGTTTTCCACATTCATCTCTTTTCACAATCTGTGTAATTATACACACCATGGTGTTTAATCGCAGGTTTCCGTTCAAGCCCTGAGGAGCAAACTGCCAACAGGTTGGTGAGTAAAAACCCCAGAAAACAGGCGCTGCACTCAGTCGTCTGCAGCCTGAACTTCAGCAGAGTGCCAAGCTCCGATCTCTGCAGGTTGTCTTTGGAGGCTGAGATAAGACCTGCAGAGAAACCCCCATTATCAGCCGCCTGCCTCAGTCTGTCTATCGCCGTGTTTCACTCCAACACCTCGCAGTCATGCTCATCTACTATCACCGCCAGTTTGGTAATGATAAACAGTTTGACAACCTCTCCACTCGGCAATAACAGCTGACGGGACTGCGGATGAAAACGCTGCCAGGAGCCGCGATGAGCATCAAGATATCCAGACTCTGCTGGGAATTGAAGGAATATATGGATGTGGAAAGGTGAGCGTGGGCTTCGATGAACCCCAAGATTTGCAGGATGGAAAATAGATGGAATCAAAACGACGCTCCCATCTACTGAGACCAGCATGATTTAACCTCATTTGCCACAAGCCTCACTTCTGCTCCCTATGGATTGTTTTCTGTAAAATGCTCAGGTTTCACCTGCTTTGAAACTGACAGGTTTTTATTTTTTGGATATTAAATAAAAGAGAGTGAAGTGTTAAAGGTACCACACACAGTTGGAAGGAAATAACTGATGGAACACTGTAAATCGTAACATTATATTTAAAGAAAAAGTGAATAAAACTTGACTTTGGTGAAGTTCAGTGAATTACAATGTTGATTTTATTGAATAATTATTTTTATGTACTTACAATAAACATTTGTTTTAAATAAGTTGAGGTAAAACTTACTTCATTTGAAGATATGCGACAGTGGGGATTTGCCAGCAAGGTATCCCACAATGCATTGCTCGGACTCTCTGCTCGCTTACGAAACATGGAACTGCCTTTTGGCGCTGTCGCCTGGCAACCTCTCAGCCAATAGAATGACAGTGTTGTACTGGGTGCGTTTGTCTGTGTGGCTACTATCGATAGTAGCGGACAAGAACTTCAAATGTGTAAGCTATGCTAAATCATTAGCACCCATCCGCAAACAATAAGCACTTCTTTTTATGGCGGTTGGCAGAAAACTGAGGACGCTGACGTTATTGCACCCTCTACTGCACATGCGGGACACTTTCAGGTCGTTTTTAAACTATTGGAATGTCTCAGAAGCGCAAAGTGTCACAGAATTATGCAAATTCAGATGGATCGTCGCTGTTCTGTTTGGAAGGGTTAACTTAAGTTACGCTCAATAAAATCGCACAAGTTAGTCAGCTAATTTAATGAAAACGACAATTTAAGGCAAAGAGCATGAATATTTTTTTCAAAATGTATTTACAATTGTTGTATTGTTGTATTCCTCCGATGGGAGACTAATATAGAAACTTTGACCTTGAAATCAGGAGCGATGCGACCGAACCGCGGCTTTCATGTGACGTGAAACATGTCCTCAGGCGTTATTTGAACGAATCCAAACAACATCAACCAGCTGAAAAAATGTACTGGCAGCTTTATCAGACCGCACAGAGCAGCTGTCTGTGTGCAACGCTTCAGGAGGAAATCCTTCAAGCCAAAGCATATTTTTAAATCGTACAGTCAACCTCATTCATTCCTATCCGTTCTTCCATTAATCTCTCTTCTCTTTCTTCTCAGTAGAGAAGCAGTAGAGTCGTTTTCAGAGAGCACTGCAGCAGAAATCTCCCTGACAGAGCTCTCCCTGTTGATTTATGATGTACAATTACTTATTTATTGGCTAATCACAGTGGGCTGCTGGGGGCAGGTTAGAGTACAGATCCTCAAGACAGCAGGCCAAGTCATGCAGAGACGGATGGGAGGAAAGTTGGAGTTTGGCGTTTCAAGAGTTCCTTTTTGAAAGCATCCAAGTAAAAATAAAATGCGCATAATCACATTCGTATTTGACACCGAGCTGAAAAAGAACAGATGCACAATGTAATCAGAGGCTGGCACTGATTACACTGCAGCTACAGCAAAATGAGTTTTAGCTGAAACACGACAAAAAGAAGAGCATAGCCAGACCAGGAGGAGAAAAAAACAAACCCCAAGAGCTTTTCAGAACCGTCCATTGATAAAAAGCTTAAGTCCTGCAGGTGCTTTTCATGGTAGAGCTGCAGGGTTTATTTAAGATGGATTCATCTCACTATCACATGTTTCCACTCTACAGCACGGTTCCAATGAATAGCAACAATGCAGACAAGAATCGCTGCTTTATCTCTGTCCCCCCACAGCTGCTTTATATGCATGTCAGTAGATCCGCAATACAGAGACGGATTCCTCATATCTACAGAGTCTGAGGAAGCAAAACCTCAACAAGTACTTTACTCTATGGTGGAAATATCTCTCTACACTTGAAATGAGACAAAAAAATATAACTTACTAGTAACTTTCAGCAAGATGTACACTGTAAAACACTTGAGCCGCATTTAGTTGTGTTTACTGTTTTCTACTATTTAAGTCAAATAAATTTAACAAGTTTCAGATTTTGAACCTAAATGTTCAAAATTTAGTAAGTTAAACTTTAAGTTTAACTTACTACTGTAAGATAAGCTTACAGTAGTAAGTTGTTAACTTCTTATTAATTTTGTCAAACCTCCAATAGTTTTTAGGTTAGCACTTAAAAAACTGAAAGAAAAAAAAGACAGGAGTGGGAACTATTTCCCAGAATGCCTCGTGTTTTTGCATCCTGAGATGGAAGTGCGTTACATCGATCTGACTCCTGAGTTATTAAGGAAAATGTTTATTTTAATTCTTGAGGATAATGTTCTGTTTATACTAAATGTTTTTAGCAGAATTTATTATAATGTTTAATAAAATTCAATTTCAGATCAGAAATTTTGTTCATGCAATTTGAAACAAGAATTTAAATTATTCTAAAGTAAAATAAGTATTTATTTTAACTTGATATTGTGAATAAAATAACTTCGTCTATTTAACTGAGAACAGTTTTTTTTCTTGCATATTGTGAAATAATTATTTAGTTTAAATTGCAGCATTAAGTTAAAACTCTCAATTCAAAATTAATTAACTTACAATGTTTAGACAACTTGTCTCTTGTTGTTAAATCAACTTCATGAACGTTAATTTCTGAGTTAAAACCAAAACAATTTTTCTTGTTGACTTAAATTACATTTTCAAAGCAACAGGGAAACTTTCATTTTCAAGTTAAATCACTTTCAGATGTTTTACAGTGTAGGCGCTTGTTTCAGATTTTTTCCACATATTTTAAGTAAATATTGATTAGGAGTGCTTGTTCTTCCTCTGACATTTTTTTTAATCTATCAGAGTAACTAGTATTTTTTCAAGAATATTAAGGAACTTATTTATTTAAAACAAGCTCCTGCATATTACTGAAAATCTACTTGTAGGTTAGTTTTGTTTTACTTCAAGTTCTTTTCAAGTTTACAGAAATATTTGTACTAGAATGTGATTTATGTGCAAAAGGGATTTGAGAGTTTGTCTCTCCCTGTATGTCAGCTCTATAATTACAGTAGATAAAAGTGATAATGTGGAGTGAATATATCTAAAGCTCACAGTTTGAAAGATAAAGGAGAGCAGAGACTGACCGCTATTTTGTAGTTAATTCTTCATGATTTGACTGATATTTTATGCATCTTTTTAATTTTAAGTTTTATTTGTCCTGCTCTATGTTGAGACATTTGCATATTTGTGGTAACAATGCTGTTAACATCCAAAACAAAAAAGGAAAGAAATATGTATGTGACATGTACGTGTACGCGTTTAAAGAAAAAGTTATGATATTGCTACACTAAAACCTTAGTAGAAATTTACAAAGCTGTACACTGCAAAAACACAAAATCTTACCAAGCTTTTATAGTTGTTTACTAGTTTATAGTGAAAATACCTGAAGAGACAAAATATAAATTAATATAAACAAACAAACAAAAAATACTTGTTCTAGATTTTTTTCACTTAACATTGGAAAAATGTCTTGTTATTTATTTATTATTATATAATAATCAATAAAATAATAAAATAGCACTTTTTTATCTATATCATAAGGATTTATTGACTTAAAATAAGCCCCTAAGCTTCTGAAAAGTTACTTGTAGGTCAGTATGTTTGAAATGAAACAAAACTGAGATATTTTCTCCAAAATCTCAACCAGATTTAGTTGGTACGATTTTCTGTGTTTGCAGTGTAAAAGTTGATTCCTGTGAGGGATTACTGACTTTATTTGCAAAAGCTAAGAGATATAAAATTTCTTTAAAACAATTTTTTTAAAAATAAGCAAAAGAAGAAGATAAATACGACAAAAATGTGGAAGTAAATAAAAACATACAAGGCTGCTGGCAAATATAAACGAGAAGTTTCAAGTCACTTATTTCACTGAAGCATTTATCTCAGGGAGAGACAGAGCCGACTTATCGAAGGGCCTAAATTGAAACCTCTTGAAGCGTGCAGCAGCAGCAGCTGTGATGACCAGACCTGCACACTTGCTGTACTCCTGCCTAAGTCTGTTGTTCTGCATGGACAGTCTCTCACACTGTACACCAAAAAACAGAGAGGGAGGGAGGGAGCTGCACACTCTGAGATAGCGCAAACATTAAAATGCAAAAGCAATTAAAAGAAGCAACAACACTGCTTATGACGCGCCGACCTGACAGCAGGACTCTGATTATTTTAATTAGAGCAATATGGCTGAGTCATCCGTGAACACAACTGAGGGGCGAAGAAGGAAGATTTTCTTCTTTTAACTTCAGCAAGGCGCTACAAGTGCTTTGCACAATTTATGCCTCGACGCGAAAGGGCGAAGCACTTATGCAAATGTGTTTAGCGAGACAAACTGTGCTGATGAGCTACTTTTCTCACTTCTGTGTTTTATTTGATAGCCCCAACTTATTCTAATTGTAAACGTACGCGATTTAAATGCGTTTATTAAGATGGTTCCTGCAGGAGATGGGAGTTGCATTAATCTGCATGCTAAATGACTTTGTCTGAGCCCAACACTCGTCAGGCTCAGGAAGCCGAGCTGTAAGGGATTAGAAGAAGGAATTAATATTGAGATCAATGGAAAAGAGAAACAATGTAATGTTCTCTGCTGCCCCTAAAATGTAAAACAAACCAATTAGCATAATATGATTTCACAGGCTAAATGAATGAAGGAGCCCCAGGCGATGTCCCCTGGGTGGTTTCCTTGCAGACAGACCCTTGTTTGTTGACTGTCCTTGTTGCCTCGAGTGTTTATGGCTCCAATATGTTTGTGCACCTAATGTGCACTCCTGCTTCTTAAGGGAAGAAAATAAGAGCAAGCCAGACCAATTGGCAAGAAACTGCACGACAAAAAGAGGATAAACACTGTTTATCACCTTTTCTCGAAAGATACAATCAAAGGCTGCTTGTTTACAGAGGATTACAATCATGCTGAACTGATATCTGCAAGCCTTAAGAACAACCCTTCATAACACAAATCCTCGTCAGCTTAATTATACGACCCAGAAAAAGCTAATCGCTGGTTAGACATAAACCACAGATGAGGTAAAGACTGAGAGACCTACATGTGGTTTGCACGTTGTTTACAGCCACATAAATGCGTTTATAAACAAACCACGTTTCACCTGGCTCTGGTGCCTGAAAGTCCTTTTAAGCTCTTTCTAAGCTCACTTACAGGAGAAAATAGAGCGCATCATCCCAGTTGTGAAGTAAACTGGTTTCCTGTAGCGCATAGAATAGATTTTAAAGAGGACTTACTAAGCAAAATTCACATTTTGAAACTTTTTGTGTTTCCACTTGGTGGCTCTGCTGCTTCTAAAAACAGCTGAAGCGCTTAAAAAAGGAAAAAAAAAACTAATAAGTTAATATTTTTTGGTGTCTGGAAAATGAGTCGTTTGAAAAACCTCCAGATTGTTAAATTATATTCTACAGGCACTGCACTGTTACCTAGCAACCCCAGCGAAGTCCAGCCCGTTACCTAGCAACCCAAGTGGAACTCCAGCCTGTTTAGTCAGCTGGTGTTACCACTGCATGTGCTGTACAATGGCTGCTGGAAAAGTGTTTATTGTTGACCTAACATCCAGAAACAACCTTTTGCATTCTTGTGGGTTGTGAAGGAGGCTCCACTTCTGCTTTTCAAAGATATACATTTGTGTAAGTGCGCCTCTGTTTGCAGCTATTTTCACGGTCGAGTGTAAATGTTGAGACAAAACACATCATTTTGAAAGGAGTTCCATATAGACAGAACTGAGCAGACTAAAATCCCATCATCTAAGAATGATTTTGTGGAAAACATTTAATGAACAGATTTTATATAACACAGAGAGCTATCCTAACCTGCTCAAGGAAACATAATGTGTTCACCTTTAAAGTGTTTTAAAGGAGAAAAGATTTATTTTTGTATCAACTTTCCAAACTGTTTCGGTCTTTTGGTTGTAGTCTGCTCTGCATCTCCAGAATCAAAGCTAAACATGGAGAAGCAGCATTCAGATTTACAGAGCATAAACAGAAAAAAAATTAAATTAAAATTAAATTAAAAAAATTAAGAAACCACTTAAAATGATCAGTTTCTCTGATTTTACTCTTTATAGGTTTATGTTTGAGTAAAAATTAACATCGTTCTTTTATTCTGTAAACTACTGAATGTCTCTGAAATTCCAAGCAAAAATTTAGTATTTGTCTGCAGAAAATGAGAAATGGTTAAAATAACAAAAAAGATGCAGTGCTTTCAGACCTCAAATAATTCAAAGAAAAGAAGTTCATATTCATTTAGAAACAACAATACTGATGTTTTAACTCAGAAATCAACATCTGGTGGAAAACCCGGCAGGCTTTCAATGGGGTTCAGTGCAGTGGGCTCTTAGTTTTCTCCAGAGATGTAAATGTCACCATTTGATGCATCAGATTATAGCAATAAGCTAATTCTCATCTGCTGTCCTTCCTCACAGCATCTACAGCAAGTCCTTCAAGAAACCTGGATAACAAGATATACAAGAACATTTAATTCCCTGTTTGGGTTATTAAAGTACTTTTGAATTTAATTTAATTTGACTTTGAGAACATCTGCACACCAGTTTGCCTCAGAGTTTCAAGGAGACAAGTAGTTTGGTACAAAATATATTTTGTGGAGTTCATTAAAGTGCCATCTGCTTACCAAAGCAGCACAAAGATTCAGGATAGAACAGAACGGTTCTCCAAGGAAAAGATAAAAAAAAAAAGGGTAATAAAAATTCACTGAAAGATTTAGTAATCTGGCAGCAGCGGTATCTGACGATGTATAATTTTGTATGCCGAAAAGCTTTCTGCCGAGAGTCCCACTTGAGCAGCCAGACTTCAGTAAATGGAGCATCCAGGCAGAAAAGAGCACAGCAACCAACTATCAGCTAGTAAATTTATACATGTGAAAATGCAGCGAATGTAAGAGGATTGAGAGTCAAACTGAGCAATCGCAGTCAGATTTATGAATAATAATGAGAGTCAGGAAGGGCAAACTGGAACAAGATTCACGACGCAAACAGCACAATAAACCAACTGTTTTCATTCATCTAATAGGCCAAAAGAATAAAAAATTAAATTGAGTTTTAATTTCCTGTGTGACATTTCTCATCCCATTTTCTGCATTTGTACTTCACCGTGCCTTCCTTAGTTAATCTTTCCATTAAAATGCCCGTTTTTAAATCTAACACGTCCTCCTCCTCCCAGAAATTGATGATGTGCAGCAGTGAGGCGTTAATATGGTAAACAGAGTGAGAATTATGTGGATTAGGGCTAAGTCAAGCATGCTTTTTTTCCTGCTTTCATACCAAAAATAAACTGATTTAAATGAACATTTTATGAAGAGAATCTCAGTCTGGATTTGCATCACACAACCAGTTGCTACATGAAGGAAGTAATACAGAACCGTTTGAATTCACGAGTTAACGCTAATGTTTACTCTAATTGCTACATTTGCAGCAGACATTTAGTTCAGACTTTAGTTGCTTTATGTAACAGTAAATAATGAGAATAACTTTCCTCTAACTTCCCAACAGAGCCAATAAAGCCTTTAAACATTTGTAACATTTCTTAAAGGTGAAACTTAATTAAAGCCCAAAGTTTGATTGTTTCTGCAGTGGAGAACCTTTATGCTGCTCCACATCCCAGATGAAAAATTTGCTTTTAAAGCATATTAAAACAAAGTGTTAGCTAAGGAGAATATGAAACCTCTGAACAGGAAGTAACCAAACACAACGGGGCATTCGTCACTCAGAATCATAATTACACAGTTTAAAGTTACCTGCTGATGGTTTTAGCTGATTTTTAACTTTATTTTCAGTTTGCAGTCGTTGCATTTTGCTGGGTTTTGATTAGCCAGTATGATGTCTGTGCAAATAAAGCTGCTAGAAGACTTGAAATCTACTTAAAATATATATTTTTAACAAAGATCAGGAGGTAGAGATGTTGTCTTTAGTCCGAAATCAATCCAATGCTATAATAATAATAATAATGATAATAATAATAATAATAAATCATATGTATTGTTCTCTGTTCAGTCAAGAACAACATGACTTCTAGTTCCACTGACAACATTTTGACACTTGCTTCAGTAGAGGCATTTAAAAAACAAAGAGAGAGATGAAAAGGTATTTCACATGAAGCCATACTTACATGCTGTAGAGACCAAGACTTCCAACGATAACAGGAAGGCTAAATGTTATGGTACATTCACACCAAACGTGTTTTGTGTGAACAAAACAAGAAAAGGTTGTTTTCTTAAAGGGACAGTATTATGCAAAATTGCTCCAAATAAATTTGTGCATCAAAACTCGTCAGAAGCTTCAAGTTTGAAGTCACATCCTTGACATTTTGCTCTAGATGCATCAAAATCACTCTAGGAGGGCCATGAGAGGAAACGTGTCCCTCAAAAGCTTCCACCGTCTCCTGCATATTTCGTCTAAATAAAAATGTGACGTGATTTAATGTGACTCAATGTTTTCGCTGGATGGATTTGGATAGCTCAAATGCACCTGAGTGAAGTTGGCCCCCCCACCTTCTTCAAATCAGACAAAATTGGTGTCAAACGTTTGTGCTACGTTTGTGGTGGTTTGTGCAGCAAAAATTTTCGGTTGTGCTGCTATCATTTTAGAGATATAAAGAAATGTTTCTAGAGGTCATCCAAGGTCAACCAGCCGCCCCACCTTCTTCAAAGCAGGCAAAATGGGTGTCAATCAACTCAGCTACGTTTGTGCTGGTTTGTGCAGCGAAAATTTTCGTTATATATTTTCTTTATATCTCTAAAATGATAGCAGCACAAACGAAAATTTTTGCTGCACAAACCAGCACAAACGTAACACAAACGTTTGACACCAATTTTGTCTGATTTGAAGAAGGTGGGGGGGGCAACTTCACTCAGGTACCAAATGCAGGGAAATATTTTCAAACAGTAAAAGTTATAACTCAACATTCCTACTTCCTCGCTGATCTTCCTTTCTGTTCCTGTAGTCATAACTTAATTGGTCGTAGATTATAGGACGAGGGCAAACAGCGACAATTAGTTTATACTCCATAGTTTTTTTTTTTCTGACATCACGTCAGGAAATGCCCCGCCACGTCACACAGCAGAGTCTCCCTGATTGGTTGATGCTCTGCGTCGAGCGGCGAAAGTTCAGATTTTCCAGGTCCAGCGTCGGACATGTTTGATGTGCGTTAAACTCACGAAAAGCTTAAAATCTCACAGCACTTAACACGCAGCGCCCTCGACTCGCCTCCACATAGACTTTGAATGTAAATCAGACACTGCTGACGCTCAACACGGATTGGTGCAAACGCACCATTAGTTTCACTGGTGGATGAAACTAAATGGAAGACGTGAAAGTAAGAGGGAGATATGATTGCTAAGATCTAATCATTTTGTAACATGCATTAAAGGAAGAAGACATTTTTGTCTAGCCAAATATCTCATTACCTCAGGAAAACAAAGTTATTCTGGGTTAACAGAAATATGATTCATCCTCTTAAGATAACAAAGTAGTTCTCTTCTCATCTTGAGAAAAATACACCAACATGTCTATAGCAGGGTTAGGTCAGGCTTTGTAAAATTTTTGTAAGGTGTTTGTAATAAAATTAATTCAAAAGTGAATAAGTTTGTAAAACAGCTTCCTGTCTGGGCGGAGGGCGCCCCCTGCTGACAGGATCTGTGGCTCGATTTGCCATGAGGCGACATTCAAGAGGACAAACGTAAACAGGCATAAATTTCCCCTCTGAACGAGTCTAAACCTCTGGAGCATGATTTTAATGGTGGGATTAAAGCCAATCAGCTTCTTTGTTCTTTTGTGTTACAGCAGATTACGCGACCAAATTAGACTGATAAAATGTAGATCCTTAATCAAACAGTGTGCATGAATTTTATCCAACAGAACAAGAAGCTGCTTCAAATGGGTATTTATGATATTTTATTTTTCTATTCTTGTTGATAAAAATAGGGATTTTCCAAGGGGGAAAATATTGTAGCATGTTCCTGATTTTCATGTTTATTCATGTATATTATTTATTTTATCTTCAAGATGAGTCTTGAAACACAAAACATAAAAATACGCCATAAAAACATGCAAACATCAAGACGGCCATGCTTTTAAAGCTTCCTTCATTATTATAAATAAAACACAACAAACTTTAGATCATCATTGACCAACCGGAGGTGCAGCAGCACCTCATGAAAACGACAGAAGTCCGTTTTAGTTGAGCCTTCAGAGCTACTGATTGCTGATTCTGAAAGAGGGTTTTTATTTCCTGCAGCAGACCAAGCGATGTGAGAGCACGGAGCATTTAAATCTCGTTTAAGGTCAACAGGGAATTCAGTGGCTTTGATAACAGGTATCATCTTTAATTCCACGCTCTTGTGAACTCCACAGACACCCCGGCTTTGAAGGAAGATTAAAGCAAACAAGATAACATGGATGAGCTCAGAACATGTGTTCGGAAGAAGAAAAGGTTACGACGGAGTTAAGAATGGATGTAAATGTTGCTGCATTTGACAAAAATGTCTCCACTCCTGTTCTGCGCATATTGACTGATGCTTCAGTCCTGAAAAGGCGACTGAGATCTTAACGACTAATCGATCATTTGTACGTGACATCCAGAGCTCCGCCCAGTCCGCCATGATGGACGTCAACCAAGGCGTTCCTTTGGCTAAAAACAGACATCTGTAACCTGACATCACTTTTATTTAGTTGACTTCACGTTAAAAATGGTCATAGGTCGGCTGCACAAACAGACAAGGATAGAAACCAAACTTGCAAATTTTTTTTATAACTTTTAATGAGTTAAGATTCATAGCAGCCTCAATCATATGACTTTCAGCCCTCGATGTAACCGCGGATTTGCAGCGAACACTTTTTACAAGGTAAGGAAACTTTATACGTAAATATGATTAAAAGACATCCCTCACTTCCGACGTCCATCATGGCGCCTCGAATGATTAAGTGACGCTGCTGCAAAGGGTCAACAGATCAGCTGGTATCTGAATGAGTCCAAACAGAATGAACTCAGACAGAAAAAACTCTCCAGGAACTTTACGCTTCCTGCTGGCAGAGAAACACGGATGATACGAACCCCTCCCTCCACGGTCGCTGTCAATCTCCTGCATGAACACGTCAATCCTGGACGTTTCCCCGTCTGCGCCAGACACAAACAACTCCAGAAGACAAGGCAGCAAAAAGCACAGAGACGCCGTCTGTCACTCAACAGGAGATTGACAGAGATGTGGGCTCTTTCATTTTGCCCGATCACCGTCTGAAATTGAGGTGAACACCTTTGATCCACAGAAAGATGTGTGTAGTGATCTGGATCAGCTCAGAGTTTCCTTAGAAATGTGTGAGCCCCAAACAAGCTGCAGAAACGGATGATAGATTATGAATTCATCCTCCACAGAAAAGTTCTTATTCTCTAAATCCGCGCTGAGAGAGCATCTGCTACACATAATGAGGGATCATTGTGTGCAAAGGTAAAGAGTCAAGCAACACTTGAACTACTGAGTAAACAACCAGACTAAGTAAATGGTCCATTTTTAAAGCACCCTTCACAGATTAATGACGATAACGCTTCAGACGGTAATTATAAGAAAAGCATCAAGATGCAAACCAACATTATAACAGCTGGAGATAATGTAATGAAAGAGTTTTCTAGCTGAAAGTATCTGTGAACGAAAGAGTTTGTAAATACAGCACTGCTGAAAGCAAACGTTACACCTCAGCCAGCTTCTATGCACCACGAATCTGGAACAAACTTCTAGAAAACTGCAAAAAGCTGAAACACTGAAGCAAGACTAAAATCCCATCTACTGAGAGCTGAATTTAAACCACAATAACTGGAACATTGACCAACATATTTAATGTGTATTAATGAAAGCCATTTGACAAAATGTTACTGGTTGACTGTCTTCATGATGTTTTTATGTTTTCATGACCATTTTGAAGTGCATTGATGCTGAAATAAACCTGATTGATTGAAACTTAACTGATCATATTTCCTGTCAACAGGAAGCTCAAACTTCAGCAGCTTCTTTTGAGTTCAACACAAAAAAAACACATGCTGCAGAAATAACACATCTGTGACTCAAATATTTCAGCATTGATCCAATAATAATGTTTTCATAAGCAGGTGCTTCACCCAGATTAAGAGAGTTATGCAGCATTTTGCACTCTGATTAATTTGGGTAATAAAGCTCAAATTATTTTTATGTGGTCACTTCAGCCTTTAATATGAAGAAAGAAACAAACGAGAAAGTATGTTTGACCATAAAAGTGAGGAAGTTGGATTAAAAAAAAATAAATTCACTTGACGGAAACACAAACTCCCGTTTTTTGATAAAACTTGAGTTTTTATGTCCTCTGACAGCAGATGATGAGCCGTCATGGCTGAAACATACAGCTCTCGAAAAAAATTAAGAAACCACTTAAAATGATCAGTTTCTCTGATTTTACCTTTTATATGTTTGAGTAAAATGATCATTGTTCTTTTATTCTAAGAACTACTGACAACATGTCTGAAATTACAAGCAAAAATTTTGTTTTTATTTGCATAAAATGAGAAATGGTCACAATAATGAAAAAGACGCAGAGCTTTCAGACCTCAAATAAAGTAAAATAAAAAAACAAGTTCATATTCATTTAGAAACAATAACACTAATGTTTTAACTCAGGAAGAGTTCAGAAATCAACATTTGGTGGAAAAACCAGGAGGTTCTCAGTGCAGTGGGCTCTTAGTTTTTTCCACAGCTGTATTTTGTGTTCACATCTGTTGCCGACATAGTTCCTAATGTCTTAAGCCTGGACAGACCTATTCATGTTTGTTCAACATTAGCAGACTAACAAAAAGGTTTTACACTCCTTTGTAATGGAAACGCAGCTAATGACATCACAGAAAAGTAACATAATGAAGCAGCAGAACTGTGTGAACTCCACTGATTTCAGCACAAATAAACTTTTCACTAAAGTAACATCAAAAGCGATTTAAACACATGAGACGACTTAATGTTCCACAAAATCTCCTTAATTTCCTCACTTTTAAACCTGCATAACCAATTATTTAAAAAAAAAACATAGACAGCAAAATAGGAAACAACATGAATGCAGTTTTTGATGAAAAATCCAGAGGAGATTCGGCCCCCTGACAAAAAATTAGTTTGGGCCCCCCTGCGCAGCTGCTGTTACAATTTTTTGAGTCTATTTGACCCATAAAAAGCGTCACAATTTTAAAGGCCTGCATCTGCCTTGCTTTCTTTGGTTCAATACTGATAATTAGCACAATATTTACTGCTCATGAATTTAACATCCAACAGTCCACATAGACATTTTATGTCTATGAACAAAATATAAATAATTAAATTGTGGAGGGCCCCCTGGTGGTCAGGGCCCCTGGAACCGTCATCACTTTTCACCCCTTTACCGCGCCCCTGCTCATAGCTCTGATAACATTTACATTAATCCACCTTTGGCTGTGTTTGCTGACTTTAATGTAAAAACGTCAGAATGATGTTTTTTCATTTTTACTCATTTTACACTTGATGACAAGGATTTTTCCTGCATCAGAAGTAAATCATGTCGGCCTCATTTCTCGCTTTATGAGAAATGATGCGTCTATGAATCCATTAATGACTCTGGGGTTAAAATAAATAATGTGTTTTGCTTTTGAATGATTTTTCCAGAGATTAAGATCTCCACTGTCTTCATGGCCGCAACCTTTATGCACATTGCATGTGAATCTTTCCTGTTTCTCTGGTGTTTCAGGGTGCAAAGCAACACGGAGGGTTTTTGACAGACTTGTTAGTAAAAAGGAGAAACTCCGTCTCTTTGAAGCGCCGCCCGCTCCGACAGCATAATGGATGTAACAGTGGAAAGAAGATGTAAAGGATTAGAGGTGGAGTGATTTTCATATAGGCAGGGACCTAAAGGCTGTGAACGAGGAACGAGATGAAAGCAGTGGTTTTTCGCCAACATGTTCCCTTAATAACTGATCCGTTGTTCTCAGAAACAGAAAGATAGATGTCAGAAAAAAGACGGCCTCACATGAAGGGGATCCTGTAAGTGATCAGATGGTTTTCCTGCAGGCGGTCACACTCAGGAAAAAAACAGGAATTAGATTGATTCCAAGAAGAGGCTACAGTTCTGCTGCAATCTCTCTTTTTTGTATTTTATCTGCTCGTTTATCTTCCTCTGTCTCTCTGCTGGTGTGTCAATAGCTTATCAGATCATTAGGTATGAGATCTGAAACGATGCATTTTCTCAAGTGCTGCAGAACCCAAATTTTCACTTTTTGGATCATTAATTCCACCTTTCCGTCTCTGAGCTCATTTAGCTCTAGAGATATTTGGCAAGTCAATAAAAAGTTTAAGAAAAAAGAAGACGTGCAGCTGGAGTCTCACTGCCGAGATGGAGAAATATCTCCAGGTTTAGTTTTCATCTGTCTAATCCTCTGTATTATCACAGTTCATTTAAAACTCAGTAAAGAATATTTAACCGTCATATGTAATGTAATTAGTTCATGCATCTAAAAGCACAACTTTTTACACTTGACTTGAATTCTGTGATGTTTCCTATAAAAGAAGATTCATTAAACTAATACAATTTGGCCCGTTTCTCCAGATGGTTCTGCTTAGCCGCAAGCTAAATATTACTTTATAGGAGTGTGAATCAAAAGTAGTGTATTTGGTTTGAGCCTCTTGAAAAGCTGCACACAATAAATCCTAGTTCAGCTTTTACTGAGTTTATTTCTGCAGCTCTCATTATTGTCAAACTCGAGGCCCGCGGGCCAAATCCGGCGCACCGTAGCTTTTTATGTGGCCCTTTAGTTTCTAGACTAAACACTGTGTGCTTAAATATTATGTTATCAATTAAATCAATGCAGTTTTTATCTGTCTACTCCCAAATTATATCAACTAGTTCCTCCAGTTTCTTGAGAGGTATCATGGAAATTCATGCTAAATCAACAAATCCCTGCACTTTTTTTGCGCTAATAAATAATTGGGATTTTCTTTGATTTTTCTCAAAAAATGTCAAAAACTTTCTTTCTTACTTTAAACAAGAATAATGAATTCTGCTAAAAACATTTAGTGTGAACAGGACATTATCATCAAGCTTTAAACTAAACATTTTCCTTAATAACACAAAAACTCTAGTTTATTCAACAAAATTAGTAAAGAGTTAACACAACTTACTGCTGTAAGTTTATCTGTCACAAAGTCACATTTAGATTCAAAATCTAAAACTGGCTACGTTTTCTTAAAGAGTAGAAGATAGTAGACACAACTAAATGTGGATTAAATGATTTACAGTTTATGTCTTGCTGAAAAGTTGCTAGTAAGTTTTTTTTTTTTTGTCTCATTTCCAGTGTAGAAAGACACGTTTACTATAAACCAGACTAAATGCACTTGGCCAGGTTTTGTTTTTGTAAAGTGTAGAGTAGCTGCAGGTCACATTTCTGTCCATGATTCATTTGAATATAATTAGTTTATCAACAAGCAAGGCCAGTCACTGAATGGTTGCAGTAAATAGATGTTGCTTGAGCTGCCAAGGCTGCGGAGCAGCTTCAGCTGTGATCACAGTATGCCCTTTGGAAATGAGTAACTGCTAATTAATTCATTGTGTGAAGAGTTTCCTCTACGCTCTTTTTGGTGCCTTTTCATTCACATCGACTGAAGCTGTTGGAGGAGATAACGCAAAAGCTATAACAGCAAAAAGCACGAGAAACTCTTCAGCAGGATCCTTTCTAGATTTCATAAACTCCCCTGAAACGAGCAGCGAAGCTTTTTGCCGCGCGGCACGCGGAGCGAGTTTCGTAAATGTGTTTGCTGACCCTTATAACTGGCTGTTTTGTCTGAGCCGGTCGGCTGCGCACGCTGCAAAGATGACTCCAAATCATCACCTGGGCAGAGTCTCTGCTGTCAGCCCCTTGTCGCGTCACTGTCTGAGCTTTTCTGACTTCACAAAAGCACCAAATGAGGTCCAGTGTTCGCCGTTTCACAGCTTCCACACCCACAGAAAACCATTTGATTATTCACCCGAGCATAGCAACAAGCACATGCATAATTCATCTGTGCACATGACGAATGAGGCAATCAAGTCGAGGACAGCATTCAGAAAGAGGGCATTTACAATTACATTTCAGCTTTGTAGTGGACACATTGGTGAAAATCTGATCATTTCTTTAAGATACAGTATCGGGAATCTGTCAGATCATCTACATAATCCATGGTTCATCAACAAAGTCTCCACAAGCAATTTGCACCACAAAACGCTGGATGCTGCAAACTGGACTGCTGGCACTTCAACTGAGAGCGCAGATGTAAAAAGAGTGGAGGATCTAATTTCATATTCCATCTGACAGCAGAAACATGACTCTTCATGGATGCAGTCCCCTCTCCATGACGAGAGCCGCTCCTCTACACGGGACGCCGCCGCACTTGACTTTGACCCCTTCAGATGTGCAGAACAAAGAAATCTGATTCATAATTTGGCCGCATTATAATCGTTGATGACTGGCAGGCTGCTGCAGATCGCTCAGGAAAGGATCTGTGAATGATTACATCTGGAGATTACAGCAGGACAATCAGGGTCATCTGGAGAACCTTTTTCAGTTGTTTACCAGTGAAACCAGAAGTTTACATGTAATGGATATAATAGATCAAACTTCTCTTGTTTTAAGTTAGAATTATTTACATTTGCTACATGCCACAATAATGTATGTATACAATAAAGTTTAGATACAGAATGATTACTGTCTCCTCAAACAATGAGGGAAAACCCAGATATTGATGCCGTTTAAATTTCTGATCAGTTAATTGATACTTTGGAGTTAATTGGAGAATCGGCTTTGGACTGCTTTCTTGTTTCATGCGATGGGAAAGTCAAAACAAATCCACCAAAATATCAGGAGCTGAAAAATTTGCTATTATTTAGTCTTTGAATTTATTTTTGTTTAGTCAACAAGTTGTTTCTTCAGACATTTATTGGTATTGTCTGAATTTATTGGTGTTTTAAGTTCTGTTGCTCTGCTCTTGGCAGTTGGTGGTTACCGTAGTAACCAGTAACTGGCAGCTCCTCCCCCTTTTTTCTGTTGCCGTCGGTAACTGTGGTATTTATTAGGATCAGCTCTGTGTTTTCTTTACAAATATTATGTTTTAACATATATTTTATACTGATTTAATCATATACACTGTTTCATACAGTATTTTGCTATACTTTGTATACGTTTCATTAATGTTCTCCATTTTAGTTATGTTTAATTTTACAACTGTTAACTGCTGCTAACTGTTGCTAGCTGCTCATTGGAAGCCATTGCTTTGTACTTTGTTTTGGGTTATTTCCTGTATCTTATTTATTGTGTTGGGACAGAGGCTGCTGCTGTTAACCACCAACTTTATTTCCTCTTTTGTTGGAATAAATACAGGGAACCTGAAGTCAACCTACAGGCCCAAGTTGAACATGGAAGGGTTACTCATGCAGGTAGTGATGAAAATTTGACAAATTAAATCAAAGTCCGTTGGATAACTTAACAGAGTATCTTTTAAAAATAAAACCAATCATGGCTGTTATTATTAAAATAAAAAACAGATGCTTCAGAATGAATACACAACACACTTTGACTTTGGAAAACAGAAATTATTCATCACTCATTGATTCATTGGGTGGTTATGTCCATATGGAGAGGAGCAGATTTAAAAAAAATCCAGCATATTTATTACATAATGTGTATTTTGGGACATTGTACTAGTTCTGTCATTCGTAAATGTGACTAAGCTTACAGCAGATAAATGTCAGAACCTCATTATAATAGTTTTTCTCCTGTCAGTTCAGAGTGATAAGCCTCCAGCTGACAGAGCCGGCCGTTTGTCGCCCCGTAGAAGTGAAAAACAGGAAACAAGCTAAAGCTGTAGGTGTACAACCCGACACAAACAAACCCAACAGGCAGAGAAATCTGTCAATCTGAGCACTGCGCTTTATTTTTCACAAGTACAACTTCTTGGTAAGATAATCCGCGCTCCTCCCAATGCCACGGATATTCCCAGCGAACAGGAGGAACAGACTGCAGGCCAATAATCTTTCACCTCTGAGCGGAGGTGAAAGCAATGGCCTTTTGCTGAATTACCTTCCCTTTAATCAATGACGCTGCGTCTGAGAAAATATCTCCAGGAGGACGAGGGCAGAGCTCGGCATCCATCATCCACGACGCCGACGGTGCTCGTACAATTGAATCAGTGTGTCGGGGTTTATTTAGCATTCATCAAAAAGTAGAAGGAAGTTAAAATAAAGTGACAAATGAGAGTCACTCCTCACTGATCGATTACAATCTCATCTGTGGCGGGGAGAACGGAGGGACACTTCAATCAATATTTCAACTGAATGAATGAATGAAGGGGTTTATATGCCTTAATGCACAAATAAATAACTTTATAAGTGAAATAAAAAAGGTGTAAAAGGAGAAATCATTCTTTGTGGTGCTGCACACAGATGTCTTTAGTCTGCTATGCTGACCTATCTCCAGGCGGAAAGCGAGGCAGGTCGCCAATCCATCACAGTTCAAACTCACACCAAAGAGCAATTTAGACTCTTCTGTGAAGAAAAACACTAAAAACTGCACATTTAAAACTACTCAGTCAGTGTGGGGAGGTCATGATGCCGGTAGCTGAGTTCACAGTCACACATTCAGTAATTCATAAATGTTCTTCATTCTGCCTGGATTTTCTCTTGCTATCAATAATAAACCAAATGGAAAAAGCTGCAAAAGCATTCATACCTCTTGACCGTTTCGTCAAATTCCGTCACCTCATAACAACAAACTTTAACGTGCAGAGATGAACTCACATCAGTGAAGTAAAAGTAAACTGATTCATGGTTCTTGTTACAAATAGAAATTTAAAAATGAGTATTTAGTCCAACTCAGTCAAGGTGTTGCAGCACCAACGTTTGCTGCAGATCTAAACCAGGTTTACACATTTTTCATCTTGCAAAAACTCACATGTTTGCTCATTCCTTTTTACAAAACATCATTCAGATTTAACAAGAAAGCTTCAGTTTGCAAGTGTTTCCACAAATCTTAAATTTTGGACTTTGATTAGGCCAATCCAGTGTTCACCGTCAATAAATAAATATTTGACAGGTGATTTAACTTTAAAACAATTATTTAATTTATTTCAAATAATCAAATCAAGTTCGGTTTATTAAGTTGTCAATTAAACAAACTTCAATTAAGTAACTTAATTTGCTCACATGTAACAAATTAACTCAAGTTTTTTAAACTTGGAGCTCCATTCTCTTATTTTAGTGTAGCATATTCACTTTGATGCTAGCGGGACGCACCAATGTCTAAACACCACGATAATAAAAAAACAACATAAATTTCACTCATTAGCAGCAATGAAATGTTTTGAAACAAAATAACTGGTTTTAACTGTAAAAAGCAGCTTTATTAGTGTGGATACCTCCAAAATGTTCTGTATTTTAGATTAACGACTGGTCGGTAGCCCCACTCTCTTTAGTTTTGGGTTTTATATTGCTTCAGAAAACCAATTAATCTTATTTTTAAAGAGATTGAAACTTGAGTTGCATGTTAAGTTTGGATCATAAAGTTACTTTTTCAGTTTTATTTTTAAGTGGGTCTCATATATTGTATTTTTCGCTGCATAAACGAGCTGCAGATATTCAGAACTGCTTGTTTTAATGGCTTTTCAGACGCTGAAATAAGACTGCAGAGCATGACGATGTCTGCTTTTGTGCAGAAGACTGAAATGTTTCCAACGTATTAAATTAGCAGATGAAAAATGTGGCTGAAATGGCCAACAGGCCTGCAAAATGTGCCTTTTCATTCCAGGAAGCAGGACCATTCAAACCCTGCAGTTTACATGTGATTGGTGTCAAAATTAAACAAAAGAGAGCACAAACAGCTCTGACAAACATTTTGTTCACATTTTAAACTGCAGTGGTTGTAATTACACGTTTCCACTCAGCTGGTTAATTTCTACTTTGACATGATTGTGAATTAATGTGAAAAGCTGCACACCTTCTGTTCACAATGATCTGCAGTTACATAAACATATCTGAGTGTTTTTCTCCCCTACTGCTGCTCTATCTGGACAAATAGGTGCACATTTATTGCATTTAGCCAATGTTCACCATGGTGGCAGGTTTGAGGGCAAAAAAGCAGGTGAGTCAATTGTTGAAATGTGACATTTTTTTAAATTTTTGGCTGAGGAAGTCAAGTGCCGGGTCATTTTAACATGAACGCAGCCGTTCCTGATTGTTCCCACAGTGCAACGGCAACACTGGTTTTGCTGGTTTTCCACAATTTTCTGCTATGAGAGAAAAACTACGGATTTGACAAGATCTGTGTTTTCCCAGAATTTTCTCATCAAGAAGAGAAGAAGAGGGAATTTTATCTTCCTGCTTTGTTGCCTGTGGAATCAACAATTATTGGGGGAAAGAATAGAAATCAGATTCAGAATAAGTTATTAACAACGTTACAAAAAGAAAACAAAATATCCTCCTCAGACTTCCTTGTTGGATGTCTGCAAGTCTATTGTTTGTCCAACTTTTCATGCTTTGCTGAGGAATTTCATGTATGAATTTATGTACAGCTTGGATTTATCAAACAACTTAATAATAAGGCCTCTGACAGCTGCTACACTTAGCAACGATGTACTTCCAGCTTTTTCTAAACATTAGAATAATTGTTTATATGCTTTGCTATAGCTGGGTTCTTCTTTTACTTGATTTATTTTATTTATTTTTTATAAATAAACATCTCTGAAAAAAATTAAGAGATGACTTTAAATGATCAGTTTCTCTGATTTTACTTTTTATAGTTATATGTTGATGAACATTGTTATTTTATTCTATTAACTACTCACAACATGACTGAAATTACAAGCAAAAATTTAGTATTTATTTAAATGAGAAATAACAAAAAAGAAGCATTGCTTTCAGACCTCAAATAATGCCAAGAAAACAAGTTCATGTTAATTTAGAAACAATAACAATAATGTTTTAACTCAGGACGATAAAACATTAATACTTGGTGGAAAAACCAGGAGGTTTTCAATGAGGTTCACTGCAGTGGGCTCTTAGTTTTTCCAGACTTGTATATATGATATTGACTACATTTTAATGTCAAAATAAAGATTTTCTGTTTCTGTATTACTTTGCAAACCAATAATTTACATAAACATGAACAGGATGAAGCCAAGGCTTCTGCTTTCTCCATTCCTTCTGCATTCAAGCAAAAAAATATTACCAACTTTTATAAATTTTTTCCTTTACATTTTATGTTCCGTCTTTGATTTACTTTTATATTATATAATGTTTACTTTTATTGCTTCTGGTACACTATGTAAGGCACCAACTGGGTACCCACTGCTTTTTGCAAACTGCTTCTGCATTTATGTTTTGTCCTCTTTTATCCTTTAGCTCTTTAGTTATGCGTCTTGCCTTTGCTCTGCAGAACAATTTGAGTTGCACTTGTATTTTAAAGGTGCTAACAGAGAAAGTTGATTATTTGTTATCCATAAAAGCAGCATTCCTCAGCAGGCAGACACACAGAGAAAAAAGTTATTACTTTGGAAAGGATTCTTTCTTTAAGCTCAAAAGATTATTCCTGTTCAATCTGTAAGACTATTAAAGTAGCTGCGAACAGAGAGCAGGCAGCCAAGAAGAGAATTAAAAACTAACTTTTCAAAGTTCAGCAGCGAATTGTTTATCGCTTCCCTCAGATTGGTAAAGTTCTCACAGAGCTGGGCCGACTTTACTGTGAGAAATGAAGAATGACTCTTAGTTCAGTCAATGTTGCTAAGAAAACTTTTAGAGAAAGTATAAAAATATATGGAAAAGCTTGTTCTGTTAACGTTTTCCCTCAGCTCTTTGGAAACTTTCCTACAAATTAATAAAAGTAACTTCTAAAATACAAAGTGTGACATAAAGTTATAAACAAAACTCAGAGCTTTCTTATTAGATTTGTTCTCAATTCCACCTGTTTTTGAATAATTTTCAGGGTTTTTTTTGTAAAGAAAGAGAAAAACAAATCACAAACTACTCAAATTATTTTTTGTTTTCTTTGCTTCATTTTCACACTAAATTTATGTGGATGCAAAAAATGAATCAAGTCCAGCAGACAAAACTATTTGTGATTATTTTTGTCACAACTCTCCTTCCTTCAGACACAAATTTAGCAGCTTCAGAAAAAAAAGAAAGTCAAAGAAAAATAATTTCTCACAGAAATCTTTGAGTAAGATCCGGGTCTCTCCAAAGATTTGTGGACTGAATCATGATGGGTTTTTATTAGGAAAAGTGTTTCTAAATCAGCAAGTGGTGATTAAATTATAAAACACTTTGGGACAATTAATTCCTTTTCTTGATTTATTGATTAACATGTCGATGATGTAAACATAAAACTAAAATTAAAAAGAAACATTGGTGCTTCTTTTTGTAATTTAAAAAGCAGAGAAAAAGAGTCTTTCATTTCTAATAATGGGACTCTTATTTTAGTTTATTCATTTTCTCCTCTCTTTTGTTAAAATTACCACCAGTGGAAGATTTTTTCGTGACACAAAGAGCAACTAATCTTGTATTGTTATAGGATTGAAGCATTTTTAAATTAGTATTTTGATTTATTTTAGCAGATCTTACAGCAAATTCAAAAATCTGAATTATTCTGGGGAGACAAGTAAAATCATTTATATTTACATTGATTTTAAATAACAAACTTACACATTTGTAGTGGACAGAAAACAAAAAGCAACAGTTTTTGTATCTTTCTGTCCGATCCAGATTATTCAGATTATTCACTACAAATGTAGCATTTGTTTGTTTTTTTAAAACTTAGAGATCAACATTGAGCTGTTCCAGAAGTCAAAACTAAACCACAGAAACTTTGTTCCACTAAACTGTCAATTACCCATAAAGAAAAGCATGATTGTGAAACTGAATGGTGCATTTCACAGCGCCGGCTGAATTATCCTGCCTCTCACCGAGGGAAGGCGTTGTTACCTGAGCGTCCATCAGCAGGTGTCTCATCAGGGTCATGGACTTCCTGAGGGTGTCCCTCTCTCCGGGGATGAAGGCCTCCTCCTCATCAGCCAGACTGCCGGGTCGGGTCACCATGAACTGAGCGATCTGGTCGTTCAGGCTGTTCAGAGACTGGACAGCTGCAAAAAAACAAAATACACATTAACAAAAACGTCTCTCTTTGTGTCTCTTTTGCCCTTTTCTGGATCAGACTTTAGTGATCTGAGACATTTCCTCCGTCCATGACAACTGTTCTCCTCCTCAGAATAATCCCTCATTTAGACAAGACGAGCATTATTAGGCTCAATCAATTACAGAGACTTAGAAATTCACTTTCACTCTGTTATATAATCCGCTACGTTACGATTAGAGCCACTGTAATAATGTCTACTGTGTTTTTCTTCTTCCGGACTTAACACAATGCAGCCCTCAGAGCTGAGAAGATATATTTATCCCCCAAGAAGCCAAAAATGTAATAAATCATTCAATAATTGACTAAATAAAACTGGATACAAAGCAATTATTTTATCAAAAAATTGTTTCCGATTACCGATCTTTTGTAAAAAACCTGAACTACCAATTCTGATTTTGGCCGATACTAATGGTTTTTTGTCTGAAATGTTA
>NW_015112778.1:226298-273907 GCF_001443285.1 Poecilia latipinna | reverse complement strand
GGTGCACCGATTAAAGTTTCCGATTACCGATCTTTTGTAAAAAACCTGAACTACCAATTCTGATTTTGGCCGATACTAATGGTTTTTTGTCTGAAATGTTAGAAAGGCACTGAGTTGGCAGCAGTGGGCTGACTATTGTTAATGAAAACGTGCAGAAATGACCTGGTGGGTCAGATGAGGACAGTGGCTGATTTCCAAGGTAAATATCGGTGGATTAGATCGGGTTCACATGCGAGTATCAGTCGATCTCCAAGCTTCCAAAATTAACTCTTACAATCACAGCGTTCACTGCAGTGGACAGCCATCTAAAAGTAATTTTCTTGTGTTTCTTGTGTATTTTTATGTTATAAATGCACAGAGACCACTGAAATGGACACTACCGCATCATACCACACACTGCCAACTACTGGCCATCCACTGCAAGTGCAACAAAATATTTATTAAATCCAAAATGGCCGACAGACGAAAAAGCAACTCAGGAACATCTAGTCCCTCCTTTTACTTTAGAAGACTCCTGGAGGTGTAAAAAAATATTGTGACATTAAGTAACTAAAGAACAAAACTACTGATGTAAATAACTTCGTATTTAGAGAAAACCCACAACTGATCACCCAGAAAAAAACATTTTTTTAACAATATTTTTCCTACCTTTTTTTTTTAAATGTCTTAAGAAAATCTAAATCAAAAACAAAAAAATACTGACATACAGGATCATAATTCATGTATGAAAGGGTTGAGGAAATCGGTGCCAATAAATCGGTGCACCACTAATTCCATGTGTTCATTAAACCATCAAAATGCTCAAAATCACACATTTCCCTGATGCAAAACATGTGCTTTGCATATGTTGTACATAATTATATGTGGCACATAATTCATATGTTATTTTTTGAGGGCATTACTTTGTTCTTCCTCAGCTCTGTTCAGGCTGAGAGGAGAATTTGGACAGGAGTGACAGAGTGACTGAGGCAATATGTGAGTCACCAGTGACAGTCAAGGTCGGGATTTATTTATTTATTTTCCCACAGAATTGATCAAAGATTTTTGGCCGCACCTTCCAGGCTTCTCTTAACCTGCAGAAGCTCAGCAAAGGGAGGCATGTTTACAAGCAGCGAGCAGAGAGAGCATCATCCTGCGGATCAAATCAGAGGATGGCGGCGAGGTTTAGGAAGGGGGTGTGAAGACACGGGGGTAAACTGTTTACGACAGCAGCTGATGACTGGATTCCTATTTCACATTCAACATTTACAAGGTGGACCTCTGCAGCCAGAAGATGGCAAAACACTCCAGGTAATGGCATGCTGCTGCTGAAAATGACATGTTGTCAGAGCGAGGAAGCAGGCGCTGCCTCCCATTTCAATTTCCCATCTTGAATGCATTCTTCCACAAAGAGACGGGTGGCTTTTTATGATGAAAACTTCGGGATGACAACCACAAATAGGCCCATGTCAACACTCGGCATCACTGAGCAAAATCCGACCACAAACAAAAAAGTCCTGAAAGAAAATGTCAGAAACGCACTTTGCATTTGCAGCAAACGTTTGCCTCAGCCTTGTGCAGAATCCTCTCTGATGAATGCTCGACTCCAGGTCAGCTGTACGTTTCCAACACTTTCACTTTTAATAATCATGCTGGAACAAACCAGACCAGGCGACAGCGTAAGTATGGCTGTTTGCCTCGGTTCTTTGAACCCAACATGGGAGCGTTTCTGCTCCAGTTCACACAAATGTTCAGACAGTTTTGACTGGGTTTGGTCAGTAAAAGTTCATCATGCTGATTATTTTTTAAATAACAGAAAGTGTGAATAAAACTACACAATGAGTTGCCACACTTCATTTTGTTTGTTTTTGAAGCCTTTTAATGCAGTCTCTCAGATACCCTGGGTTAACACCACAAATCACAGATTTTGTGGTGTTAATTTAGAAATATTTGTGCTAATGTCTGATGTTAAATGTGATTTTTTTCTTAATCGCCGTACTTGACATCAAGTAAGGCTGAGGCAGCAGTCACTTAAACTTAATGTTTTTGACCAATTTTGAGAAAAAATTGCAGTAAGAATCAGAAACAAAATGCGGGGATCTGTTGATTGTGCTTGAATTTTACAGATTTGTGGAAAAACTGGAGCAATTTGGCGTCTAGAGAGCCACATAAAAAACTACGACGGGCCAGATTTGGCCCACAGGCCTCGAGTTTGACAGGTGTGGTCTAGAACCTTCAGATTTATTCCCACCTTTATCTTAGTATATCCGGTTGCCTAGCAACCATGACAGCCCAGACTAAAACTAGCAAAAATGCTACCCAAAAGATTTTCTTTTTTACTTATTCAAAACTTTTTAACTAATTAAATTACTTAATTAAATACACATGTTTTAATAGTGTTAAAATACATGAGTAAGAAGAGCCTAACAACACAACCACTTTAAAGGTGACCTATTATGCGTCCTTGAATAAGTTAGGCTGGGTGAATGGGTTATACAAAACATAATATTTCTTAGATAATGAGATTTTATTCTGCTCAGTTCTGCCTGTTTTGAGCTCCTTTCAGAATGAGACGTTTTAGGGTGTCTTGTCACTTTAAATCCAAATGAGCTGCTGCTGGCCACGCCCCCAACTGAACGTTTACTTGTCTGTGAAAATGGCAGCAAACAGATCTGGGTATTACACAACTGTAGAGAACGTGCAGCTGATTAGTCTGGGGGAGTTCCACTTGGGTTGCTAAGTAACGGGGCTGGGGCCCCGGCTGGGGGTTGCTAGGTAACGGGGAAAGCCTGCCGATTCTGACTTGACTATCGGAGAGGCTTTTGACACGACTCATTAACCAAAAAACATTAACTTATTGCCAGAAAATAGCTGGGTGGGTTGTTTTCAGCAGTTGGACTGTTTCTAGAAGCCGTAGAAACCCAAATGAAAACACGAAAAATGTGCAAAAAAACGGAATTTTGAATAATAGATCTCAGATTTTCATGTTGTACCACCAGATTTTAACACACTTAAATTTTAAGTTCAGCCTGCAATGAATCTTGGGATTTGCTGTGCTGTGAAGAATAAGACAGACCAATTCTTCAAATTGATAAAAAAGAGGATGTATTTGTGGACCATATGGAAAGGCTTTTAAATTTAGACAATATGTGACTTAATTTCAAAGGCAGGCTTTAAAAGATGCAGTCCCTGAATTTGGATGGAAATAAGCAAAGATTTGATTTAATACTTAATACGCGAGTTGTTTTTTTTATTTACTTCTACACATCGTCGTATTGTTCATTGATGCTTCAGTAGCCTTGTTCTCACCCAACAATCAATGGAGATTCTCTCTGACTCTGCAAAGATGGATGGATGAAAATAGAGGGATGGATGTATGGAAGATACTTGGAGTCGAAAACAAGTTTAAAAGTTCAAGTTACTAGACTTAATGTAAACTTACTTTTTGCTAAAGGAATAAAGTTTCCAAAAGGACACAGTGTGTATAAAGCCTGTCCTGGATGTGTTCATTCCCCGCATCTCTGTCTTCTTAATTGTTAGAAGGTAATATTACCATGATGTAATGGCACGCAATCATTTAAATCAGAGGGATATTGTACTTTTTGTGAAGCGCACTCCTACACACAGGTGGCCCTCAGTGGCTGCTGACTGTGAGATGTAGACAGCTCATTACAATCCTTGTTGCCACCCACAGCAGAAAAACAACATCAACAATGAGACTCTAATGAGGCATGTTGGTGTTCAGTCAGCTGGTACAGTGTTTGTGAAGACAGGATTTAATCTCCATATTAAAAAAAAAAGGACAAAACTCTCTCATAACACGATGTCCCTGCGCACGGAGAAGTAATCACTCCCATTTTGTGCTATCATTGTTATCACTGGAGTCTTTTTACATGCAGATGTCTGAGTTGCAGCTAAATGAGTTCAAAGAACTCTCTTGCGAGAAACCATGCTAAAAAGCAAATAAAACCAAATCCTCGGCTTCTGTTGGAGTTGGAGTCCGCTCGGTTCGGCAGTCAGGCCGTCTCAGCCAAAGCAATTTGAAGCTGCTCCAAACACGATGCTTTTCAATGCCAAAAGGGCCCAGAATCAGTGGAAAGGATCAGGGAGCTTGTCAAAATCCACAGCAATTCCAAGAGAGAAAACTCAGCCACATTTTAATCACTTCACAGCTAAATATTCACACAACACTGAAAAACAGACTGCTTTACTTTGACTCAGGCCTGCAGGTTCTCACTGGATAAAGCTGCTACTCTCTTAATTAAAAAGGTCTTATTGTGTAACATTTGGAAAAACCTCTTTATTCCTAAATCCATTACGCCACTGCTATGAAGTCCTGTCAGAATAAGCAATAGAACAATAAAACTATTTGTCTGATTCATCATTTTTCTCTTTCTGCCAAAACCTGGTTAACAAAATTCGTCAGTCTACTTTGGTCTCAATTTAATTTACAGAGACTTCATGATTCATTTTATTTGTTGTTTTGTTAATTTATTTTGCATGTTTAAAATGTTTCCCAGGTCCAGTGTTAAATGTTCACTAGAATTTAAAAGTTTATTAATCTTTGAGAATGTGTTATTGCATTAAGATTGATTAAAAATGGTCTCAAAACAACATTATAATTTATCGCAATAACTGGACAATTTATCATCCAGCTAAATTTGTTATGGCGACAGGCCTACTGTTATTCTCCGTTTTATTTTCACTAAGTTCCTGCAACAAAACATTGCAAAATGAACAGGAAATGCTCGTCTCTCTTTTAATATTCTGTTCACTTTAAACAGGATATTAAAGTTTGTATTAAAAAATACAGGTGAGGTATGGTTAGTCAAGCCAAAATAAATGAAAATAAATAAAATACACCTCATAAAAGCTTCTAGCTTTCTGTCTGTTGTTGAGGTTTCTTCTTACTTCTCTGTATAATATTTATTCAGTCCAACATCTTGCTGATGTTGGTTTATACAAACATCCTCAACATTTAAACCAAGTTGAGCTCTGGGCTTTGACTGGACCATTGCAACAGCTCGATTTTTCACTAATTTCAATTCTGCTGCAGATTTGCGGTTTTGAAGTGCAAAAACACAGATTTTTACCAAGTATTTTAGTCGAGCTTGAAATAAAACAAACTAACTTACTTTTCAGTCAATAATTCCTTAATATTCATGAAAAAGTACTACGTAGTCCCACTGGCAGATTATTTCACTTTTAACAACACATTTTCCCTAAATTACTAGTGAATTAATCTGAAAGTGGAACTTTTTCATGAATATTAAGGAATTATTTACTTAAAACAAGTTCCCGTGTTGCTGAAAATGTACTGATGAAATATGACAAAACTAAGACATTTGCACTAGAAACTGGACCAAAAATACTTGGTAGGTAATTTGTCTTGGCACTGCACAGCTTTGGGTCAATTTGCTGGGAACCTCTAATCCTGGGAAGATTGACTGGCAGCAATAACTGCTTCACTGGGATCACTGCTGACGTTTTTCGCTCTTGGTTCTCCGTCAGCTGAGCTGCCGCCTGCGCTCCAGAACAGCAAGCCGCCAAACTCCTGCTTTTAATCGAGAGAGTCACACTCGTCTGGGATCAATTAATCAAAAACAGTTGACCCGCAACACCTGCCTGCTACCCCTATTAGTATTTTTTGTATTTCATATTTTATTGAATGTGCCAAGTTATAATTAAATTTACAGCAATACAATAAATACACTTTCAAAGGGCTGGGTATATAAACCTATAAAAACCTACAGCAACATCACAAAATGATCTCATCCCATTTATATATCAGTATATCTTCATTCTACTTTCAGATTCTTGCAATACATTCAATGACATGCTACTAATAGCTCTAATAATATGAACAAAAATAATGATAATGTTGACGCCAACAATGTTGTGTGACAACAATTTAATACATCAAGACAATTTCTCTTATTTAGTCTAAACCATTTCCTTATACAAAAGCTTGAATAGCTTAATTTTGTCTTTAGGAGAGCCGTTTCAGCATTATAATACACAGACATCATATATATTGGGCAAACAGCAAGGAACAAGCACAATTTAGTTTTTGTATTTCAAAGAAACTCTCCATGCCTTTGAATTTCTGTGTCCATATTTGTTATGAAAATAAAATTCCTTGCTTGTGTTTGTCTATCTTCCACCGCTCATTTCTTCCTTTAGTTGGATGAAGTTTTGTCTTCCTGGCAATAAGCCTCCTCACCTGCAAGTCGGCCATTTTCACTTCCTCTTCAAAACACTGTTGTTCATGCCTGGCTGATAATAATAATCCCCTCTCTGATTTGATTAGGGTTTTTTTTATGTTACATTCATAAATCCTAAGTCTAATTTTATGTCTGCAAATCATCTCAACAGTCAGTCTAGTATTGTTTACCTATCAGCACTTCTGTAAAATACCTGCAGAAAATCATCACTGGTTTCTTTGACTAACCTTCCAGCTATTACTGTACATTATTTTAACTTTGTTTCTTAAATATCTTTAGACTTTTGTCTTCATATGAACCTCAGTGTCCTGTCACTTTGCTGCTTTTACACCTGAATTTTCCCACTGTGGGACAATAAAGGCTTTTTCCTTTCTATTCTAACTACACAGCCATTTTATTAGAGTCCTCCAAATCAACTTTTACTGTTTCTAAGCTCCACTTTCTGTTCCTTTCTGGATGTAAGCTGGGAAGTTTGCAGTCCAAGCTAAATTTCTGGTGGCATGCTGGTGATTTACATAATTAGCATTAGGACCCCCTGCCTAATACTGTGTGGGTCCCAGTTCTGCTGCCAAAACAGCACTGAACCGTTAAAAAGGCATTAACTCCATTGGATACATGAATCTATGTTATGGTATCTGGGACCAACATGACAGCCGCAGATCCTGTAAGTTCTGGGTTTAGCGAGTTGATGCCTCCATGGACTGAACTCGTTCACACTCTCTCGTTCTCGATCCTTGTCTTTAGAGTCGACCTCATCAAGCTTCCTGAACCTCTGCTGAACCATTTTTGGTTTCTGGAAGGGTGAATTACGTTCTGAAGCAGAGCTGAGGCACTGGAGGCGGTAATCTACATTGATGGGAGGAACCGGTGTCAGCATGGGGTCAGTCTCCATCTTACCATGGAATGATCGACACCGACATCAACCGAGAGAAGTGAGGTCTGCACTGCGGCTGATGCTCTTTGTCACCTCCTGGACGAGTCGCTGAACTCTTGGAGTTATTTTGATAGACCAGCCATTCCTAGAAGGATTCAGTGTCCATGTTTTCTGCCTTTGTGGGCGGATGGCGGCTTTTTGTGTTTCTGTTTAAGAGCTTTTAGCAACACCATGTTTTCAGACAGGGCCTATTGTAGGAAACCTATGAAAGATTTTTATTTTGCACTTCCATTTGAGTCTCAACTGTTTCTAAAACCAGCTCAAGCGCTTCAAAAAACAACAACAACCAGTCGTTTTTTGCAAAAGTAACATCACAAATCAGCAGGCACTGCCTTGTAACCTAGCAACCCCAGCAGAGTTCCACCGGTTACCTAGCAACCCGAGCAGAGTTCCGCGGGTTACCAAGCAACCACAGCGGAACTATAGCCAGCTGGTTTTACTGCTGTATGTGCTGTACAATGACTTCTGGAAAAGACAAATGTTGTATTGTTGACTTACCATTCAGAAACCACTTGGTGTATTCTTGTTGGTTGTGCAGGGAGGCGCCACTTCTGCTTTTCAAAGATGTACAGTCGAATTATTGCGCATCTTTTTGGAGCCATTTACATGTGTGAGCGTAAACATTGATTTGGGGGCGTGGCCAGGAGCAGCTTATTTGGATTTAAAGTGACACAATGCCCTAAAACAGCTCATTCTGAAAGGAGCTCAAAATGGGCAGGACTGATCAGACTAAAACATCAGTCTGGTCACTTCTGCTTACTGGCATTTGCACAGTTTTATGCAGTTCAAATAACATTTCTGCAGGTAATTACAAATATATATTTTCTACAGTTATTTAAGATTTAACAATGATTTTGTGCAAAAAAAAACAAAAAAAAAAACATCTTTTGTAGACCATTAACTTGCTCAAGGAAGCCTAATAGTCTTTAAAGTGTTTTGTTTGTAAGAGTTTAGCAGTAATCAAGTTAGTGAAGATGAATAAAAGACGTGCTTAATCACTGTTAGTTCATGATTTAGCAAAGGGGTGAGTAACTCTTTCCTTTAATGAGTAAAATCATCTGAAATTTGCTTGAGAATAAACTAAAACTAATGAACAAAAAAAAAACCCAAAAAAACAAAACAAAGACTCCCTTAACACATTAATCTGATCTCCAGGTGTAAAGGCTTTAATTTGCTTAAGGATTTCATCCATGAAGCCAAAACATGAGGATGAAACCAGACATCACCATAATCTGAAGGATTTAAGATTAATGGGATCAGCCAGACATCTGATCAAACACTTCTCTCAACATTTCTGCTCTACAGCAGCTTCGCTTCACACATCTCTTATCTGCAAATGTAGAATATGCAGATCTCATTCCAGCAAAAAAAAAAAAAAAAATCCAAGCAGAGGAGATAAAAGCCTTTCTGGCACTCTCCAATTGAGCTATCATAATCTCAGCATGACAACTTCTCCATCCGAACATAAAAACCCGGAAACGGGGAATCCAAAATGCCCGTGGCAACACTGCCACCATCTGGTAGCTCTGACCCTTCGCTGCAACGTCAAAATGAAAAACATCCTTCTCTTACCATTTATTAGAAGCTTGATTCATTCTCACTTTTATTACCATTACCGAGCATATTCCAGTAAAATATTTGACATTTAAGACATAAATTATTTATTATACTCGATAATTTGAACCTTTTATCTTTTAAAATGCCCCCACTTTTAATAACATGCAATTACCCACAAAGATGAATGGGAAAAACTACAAGAAAAAGGCCACCGCACATCCATTCTGACGCTAATTCACGACTGAGTAATAACCCGTACTTTATTCAGACTGCGCTCTACTTCGGTTTAATGGGTGAAGCTGATTTGGGATAACTTTGATCAGTGTGCCACCTAGTGAGGAGAATAAGAGACAGAAATACCTCGCCGCTCTTCTACTCTTTGAGTCAAAGACTTCAGAAACACAAAAGCTCAGAGGGGAGTCAGATCATTGATTGAATATAAAAACTCTGATGGTTTTAATAATCCTCCAGCTGATGAAACCACTCTGCACTTAAATTCCTCCTCTCAGCTCTGAGTAAAACTCACACAGGTTACAGATTTCCACACTATAAGTGCAGGGGAGTCAGAGAGAGAGAAGGCATATCTGCCCGAACAAAAGGTTACGAGCTCTTCAGCGCGTGCATTATGTCTTTAGAAACATCTCAAATTAATCACAGAGGACGAGAAAGAAAAGGCAGCACAGAGGGAAAAAAACACCTGCAGTTATTGCTGCTTGCACTTTACTGCAATCTGCCTCATCTACTTCTACTTTGCTTACTTTAAATATCTCCCATTGTGACTTTGATGAAAAATCTTCAAAAGTGTCTTGCTGTGTAGGTGGAAGAAAAACAACATTAGTGACAGGCACAGCCGCGAAGGCAGAAGCTTACATAAAAACAGTTTATTCCCTTTGCGAACTATTGTTTAGTCTGGTAGACTAAAGCCGTTCTCTGTTATGCAAAAGAGTTTCCCAGCTAAACATCACTGCTAGCAAAGCAACCTGCAAACTTATCCGCACCGTGCATAACAAGAAGTCTTTACATAGACTGGGCCTGTATGTACAATAATCCAACACTGAAAAGTAAAATCTAACTTTAAATTTGGTTTAGGGGATTCAATTGACAAAAAAACATAAAGTCATCAATATCACACTTATTGGCATCAACATGTAATACATTATTTTAAGTTGGTTGCTGAGTTTTTTTTAGTAATTTAGGACTTCTCATTTCCCTGTGGAGTTTAATTATGATGCGACACAGAGGCCCATTTCACTGGGCTACTGTTCAAAATGGGAAAGATAGGCAAAGATGTCTATCACGAAGCAAATATGAAAGAACAAGAACATACAACGTTAACTCAAACACGTGTCAAAGCTGAAACAATTAATCAAATCAATTATTGAAATGATCTTCAGCTATTTAATAGCAGATTAATTGTTAACTGGAGCATACAGGGTCAAAAATGTTAATTTGGGGAAGTAACATACTCAGACGTAGTTTTAGCTTCACCCAGTTCAAATTCTGGCAAAAAAAATAAAAAAAAAATAAAAAATCTACCTATTAAACACCTTTTGCTGTCTAATTATTAAGTGGTTAATCCATAAAATAGTCAACAGATTAGTCCTAAATTGTACTCATGCCAAGTCAAGCAGAAACATCTGAGCTTTTCATGTTGATGATAAATATTTTTTTAGCTGCAGATGCATCTTTTGAAACAAATGATCAAGTGTGCAACTAAAGGAAAGCTGTTATTTAACTTCATTCAGTAAAATGTTTATTTTATTCCTAAAAAAAGGAATTGAATTATTAAAATTCAAATTTAAAAATACTTTATTAATCCCATAGGAAAATCATAGTTAATACAATAATTTAATAATAATAATAATAATAATAATAATAATAATAATAATAATAATACATTTTATAATGATGTAACATAATATTTGCTGATTTGAATCTTTTTATATTTTTCTAAAATTGTATATAAAGTCTTAAGTGGTTAAATTAAAAGTCTGCAGAATGTGCCAATTATGTCACTAATCAATTAATGTTCAGAATAATTGATGGTCAGTTATGAAAATAATTAGTTACAGCCTAATACACATATATTATATATAACCATTTTAAAAACGTTTTGATGTCATGTTGAAACAGGCGACGTCAAAAGATGAACACATTCTTTAGTGGTGAAATGAGGAGAAAATGCTAAAAATGGTAAGAATTAAATAAAGTATTAAATAAAGTTTGCATTTTATTTTAAAAACTGTGACGCCCCAGAGAATGGGAGCGATTTCTATTTGTGCCATATCACATGAAGCACAAGAGCCAGTGCAAACCTGATGTATGTCGAGCTGTATTGCAAGTAGCGAAAGTTTGTTTTTAAAATTTAAAGTGAACAAAACCAGCCATAGATTTGGAGGTGGCAGTAAGTCGTTGGCGAAAGAAGCGAGGACAGAGATGCAAACCAAGGAGCTGACAAATGTTAGCCAAGAAGGAGGGCAGATTGTCTACTGGTTTATTTTTAACAGCTCAAAGTCATTTAATGTACATAAATGTCATAAATGTTAATTAGCTCTCAGCTAATTAACACTCATGATATGAGAAGTAGAGGAGAATAATATGAGATAGTTCAGCGTCAGCGCACACAGGCGCCAGGGCATTGTGGGTACACACAACCAGAACAAACACTTGGAGAAACTGATCGCAGTTACACGTGGAGGGCAGACGAGATAAAAACTCAGGATAGCAACATGGTCTGGTGAAAGTATCTCACAGCTGCTGCCAAGCACGAACAACAACGAGGAAGATTTCAAGCTAATTAGTGTGAAAGGCTGTGGGATTCACCTAAGCACACAGGTGGAAAACCTCCGCCAACAATATATAGAAACACATGACATGCTCAGAGGAAGTGGCAGCTCGGGAGATGAAAGGAAGAAAGTTTTCTTTACATAAAGAGCTGCATATCAGTCTTCACCTCACGGGAAGACGTTTTTCAGAAGCTAGGCTGCAGCTCATTTGACAAACGATTTGGTGAAAACAAACTTGCACCAGCAGAATGGAGCAACTCTGGTCCAACTGAGGCCCAGAGCATCCACGGGACTACGATGTGAGAAGACGGATTAAATCTCCATGACGACCATTACGGTCTGTTTGCGTGCTGAATGGATGCTTCAGTCACTACATCACACCGCTAACTTTAACTGGACTTGTTGACGCTTCAGGTTTATTTGTATCACATCAGCAACAGGGCATTTCAAAGTGCTTTAAATCATAAAAACTCAAGAATACAAAGTCATAGAAAACACAGTCAACAACTGAAACATTACACTTTGTCGTCGTTACACATCAAAATATTAACTGTTTCATTTTATTATGTTTCAAAAGCAACTCTAAACAGGTGGGGTTTTTGAAAGTTTGTCCAAATTTGAGGGGCGTAGAAGCTGAATGCTGCTTCTCCTCGTTTGGTTCTGGTTCTGGGGATGCAGAGCAGAANAATTGGTACCGGGCCGTGCAAGAAATAATTAAGTATTTCCGTTTTATGTATCATTTGAGTCAGGAGGACTCCAGGAGTAGTGGTGTGCTGATCAAATCTGGAAAAATGGTTCCATTTTGCCAGATCACAGTGTCATTTTTACCTAAAGCGAAAAATTAACAGTCAATCCATGTGATCAGTATTGGTGATCGGCAGTGATCGGCCCTCATGGGTGATCAGAATCAGCAGGAAAAAACTTAATCGGAGCGTCTCTACCCAAGAGTAACATGATGGTTTTTAAGTTCATTAAATTTTTCCGTTTTGAAACCATTACTTATCATACATGGTTCTGTTTAAAATGGTTAAACTAAATTATTATATTTCCATTAATGTACTTCCATTTGGGAGATTGAAAATGTCTTTTCAGTTTTTTATATAAAATTAGGAAATTAAAGCAATCTCCAGTACATTCTGATTTAATGAGGGATGTGTTTGAAAGGCTTACTACAAAGTTGATTACTGCATCCATTTTTAGGCAAATTAAATTGGTGTGTTCTATTTGTGTTGTTATTTTGTAATGTAACTGAATGTAATTCTATTTTCATGTATTAAAAGGATTTTGACCAGTTTCCTGGCCTACGTTTATTGTATAAATCATGTGGTGCGACCATAAGTCATGTGGTGCGACCGATTAAAAAAGTAAATTTATTGAATTCAAAATAGAATATCTAATATCTGGAGCATAAATATTAACCACTAATACAGTATCCTTAAGTGACTGGTACTTACTTATTTTTTAACACATTTTGATGAAATGGTGAAGAAAAATATTGGTCAGATCAATTACAAATGGAATTTGACAGGTTTTTTTGGGGGGGGGAGGGAACTGTCATAATTGCCAGAAAAATAAAATAAAATTTAAAAACTTTGTTTCTAAACACCTGAAATAAATGGAAACTTATAAAACAAATGTTTAGTACATCATGGATAATACCTTATTTTTAGATGAATCACGGTCGCACCACAACATTTTTTAAGACCACAACCAGATCATACTGATGAAAAACCCCTGAAAAAGTCTAATTGTGAAATTATGATTTCTCTATCCACAACATTTCAAATGCTCCAGTAATTACAATGGATATAAATATTTTTAACACTTTTAATTTAGCTTGGTGGAAATCCTTGTACGTCAATGACCCAGAAACCTTATCTGACGGTTCACACACACACACACACACACACACACACACACACACACACACACACGGGCCGCAGCAAAGTTTCCAAGTCTTGACCGGTCCGCGATAATAAAAAGGTTGGGGACCACTGCTCTAAATGACCATTTATATTATTTTAAATGATGTTATTATACATTAAATGAGCAAATAACTCATAACAGTCAACTAAAGGCACAATAAGAAACTTAATAATAAAATGTTCTATCATATCAGCCTCAGGAGATGATTGAGGGATGAAGAGATGCTGATTTCTGGTTCTTTAGGTTCTGATGTGTCTGCAGCTCCTCTCCTGATCCATTCATACAGCAGCACCGCGCCAAGACAAACACGTTTCTTTTGTTTTTTAATTGGCTGTGTTCATCCTCACTAACATTATTCAGCCTGGGATTTGCGTCTTCCCTCGCACGTCTGTATCTTTATGTTTGGTTTTACTTCTAAGGACGGTGGAGAATCGGGCTGGGGACGTTTCAAAAAGATCCGGGTTGATTCAGCTCACCGCGGCTGCGTAGTGTCCGTCTCTAGGCAACAGCGTCGGGCCGTAGCGTTCTGGGGTCCTTCAGCTCCCACAGTTTAGCTGACCTTTATATACCCTGTGTTTTATTTTGGTCATTATTGTTACACTTTGTGTTGATATGTGTGTGATAGGCGTGTCTATCGGACATTTGTAGAAATACGGAACAAATCGAGTCCCGTATCAGTTCAATACGGGACGATTCCGTATTTTAAGGGACGGGTGGGAACCCTAATTCAGATCCAATGTAGGTCAACTATTTGCTCCGATCTACAGAAACCTCCATGTTCCTGTCTGTTGGTGGCCAGACACGAACAGACACCAAGGATGTGGGGGAACAGTAACAGCTCACTGTCTGCATAGCTGGTAGGATATATTTAATTTATTTAGCTTTTTTTCTTAGCATTAAAGTCCCACTGAATAAACATTATATTTTCTGTCCGTGACTCGGCACTGAGCTAGCTGCTAACAACATTAGCGCTCTGAGGACAACCACGCTAGGGCATAAAAATAATATATCTGACCTTACATATGAACGCTTGTCTTTTTAAGTAACTGTCCAATTAAACATCTAAAAATACAATTTAAACGATGCGATCGTCACCTGTTAGAAAATGGTGCTGCAAACTCTGGCATTTAGTTTCTGCACCTCCTGTTTTTAGCTGTAGATCCACTTTTCTCCTCTTTTTTGTCTAATGTTTGTCTTTCTCTCTATTAGAACGGTTGGAACAACCGTACAGGACTCAGACTTTAGACATTTGGATGCTGGATCAGCAGAAACAAACGAACTGCATTTACTTCCTGCCCTCCATCTGCACTGGGTGAATTCGATGCTACGTCATCTAAACACAGCTATAGATGTTTTTTTTACATATTTGCTAAAACTGCCTCAATGTTGTGACAGGAAGAATGAATGCACCACTCAGTCAGAAATAACCAATCAGAGCCAAGAGGCAGGTCTTAGCGCTGCCAATCACCTTCGTGTACGCACCGTCCCCACCTTTCTCTCAGCTTTCATAAATGCTGAGCTAGTTAGCAGGGGCAATAATGATGGTGGACAAACTGTTAAGCTCATTGAGTAGCACATACATAAGGGTGATTGACAGCGCTAAGACCCGCCTCCAGGCTCTGATTGGTTGTTGTTCTGTAGATGGTAATCGCAGCTGAGGGAGAAGGTGAGGAGATTCCTCTTTTCACAGATTATGTCTCATAACCTGTTACAACATGGAGACAGTTTAGCGAAAATGTAAAAAATATTTTATAAAAGTTCATGAACTGCAGGGGGTGCTGTGGTGGCGCAGGGGCGGGGCACGGCCCATGCATTGAGGCCTTAGTCCTCATGCCGGTGGTCGCAGGTTCGATTCCTGGCCTGGCGACATTTCCCGCATGTCCTCCCCGTCTCTCATTGCCCTCTTTCCTGTCGAACTACTTTCAAATGGAGGCCACTAGAGCCAACAAAACCTTTAAAAAAAAAAAGTTCACGAACTGCAGCTTCAAGCCAATTTATTTCCGTAATTCCAATGTGGACAATTTTATAGTCGCTGAAACACAGCAGGTGTACGACTGCATGTTCAGTAGCTTGAACCAAACTGGATGCCATGAGAGACGACACGGGAAAACAACACCAGCTGAGCGTTCACCAGGGAGAAACGCCTGAACTACTGAGCATCCTGGAGGTCAATGAAAAGCAACCAAGCGAAGCTGCAGAGGAAAAGTTCTGCATTATTAATGCAGATGAGGTGAAATGATGTTGCATGTGAATGTTTGTAGCATCATGTTGATTTGAGACAGAGCGTCTCACCGCAGGAAATGATCAGGCTCGCTCTTTAAAAACATGAACAAACTTTGACTTTATCCACATCCAGGATTAACCATATGTGGCAACATCTAGTTTCACTACATCTACAGCAGCACAAGCCAACAAGGTGAGTAGAAATGCCAAAAATATTCACAACACCCAGTTTCAACAGTAGGTACAGAGAGGAAGATAAGTATTTGGACAACCTGCCACTCTGCAGGATCTCCCACTTAGAAATCCTGGAGGGTCTGAAGTTTTCATCTTAGCTGCTTGTCAGCTGAGAGATATAATCTGGAAATCACAATCTATGATTTTTAAATCATTTATTTGTGTTACTGCTGCAAATAGTATTTGAATACCTGTGAATATCAATGTTAATATTTGGTTCAGTAGCCGTTGTTTGCAGTCAGAGGTAAAAGGTCTCCTGTAGATTTTCAGCAGGTTTGCACTGCAGCAGGGACTTTGGCCCAATCCTCCTCACAGATCTTCTCCAGATCAGGAGGATTTCTGGGCTGTCGCTGAGGAGCAGAGTTTGAGCTCCTCCAAAGATTTTCTATGGGTTTAGGTCTGGAGACGGACATTTAATAATTTAATGTATTAAACATTCATGAAACGTTTGATTCAAGCTCCTTAAGTTGCATGTAAACAGGTGAAGAAATTAATCACATTTGAAGTAAAAACTAGATTTTTAAAATATTTCAGGTAATAAACATACACGTAATGAAAGATTATATTTTGAAATAAACATTTTATGCGATTAAACAATTATATAATCAGACATTTTGCAGTAAACATTTAATGTAACAGACAAACCAGATGAAAAAGCCCAACTTTGAACATTTAATGTGTAATTAAACAATAAAGGTGACAAGTAAATTTTATGAAACAGATCACACTTTAATAAATATTTGTTGTATTTAACATATTTCAGGTAAGTGAACATGTAATGAAATAGATCCAGTCCTAGAATTTTATGTAATTGAACATTACAGGTTACAAATGTTCTTTTCATCTGAGGTAATATATTTTATGAACTTTTAAAAAAATATTTTTTAAATATAAATTTGGTTAAAAAATAAAAAGGGGTCAAAATGGAATAAAATATGCCTCATCTATATAGTTTAGTAGAATAATTTCACAAGGATTTTGAGTTAATGGTTGACATGACCTAGAAGCTATTGAAGAAAAATACTAAAAGCTAAAAATATATAAAGTGTTCAAATGTAATAAAGATGAGTGTGCCTCATTTATACAGTCTAGTAGAATAATTTCTCACAGATTTTGAGTTCATGGGCCACACGATTTGGAAGCTATTGAAGAAAACATTTAATATTTAAAATATTAAATATGACTTAAACATTTATAGAGGATAGTGTGCCTCGTTTAATAGCATGAATTACCACTTTTTGTATCAGTTGGTCACAAGCCAAAGCATTTATTTACAGGAGTGTTTGGAAATCGACGGTCCCGATGTGAACCTCTGAGCGCGTCAGCAGGCATCGGTAGAGAACAGCTGGCCGAAATTAGCGTTCATAAATCGGATCAACCTTGAGCTGGACGTCCCTTACTCCGCGGAGGGAGAATATCCAGTATCCAACTTGAAAACAACTTCGCTGCGGTCGGTAATACGATGAAAACACCGGAATAAAGTTTGTTTTGGTCTGTGGGCTGCAAACATGGCGCCCAGCGACGGTCACATACAGTGACGCTGGTTCCAAAGCTCAATAGGAAACGTGTCAATCTTCTCTCTAAAGCCTCATCATGGACGGTTCTCTGGTCTCAGGTTGACGGTCTGGGTGTCATTCCCTCCTTTGTCTCTCACATCAATAATAATATCCAGTCTGCTCATTTCCACCTCCGTAATATTCCGTCCGTCCCTTTCTCTGCCTCCATCCTGGTCCAGGTTCTGGTCATTTCTCTCATTGATTCCTGTAATTCCCTCCTGGTTAGATAAATATAAACTTCTATAAACTTCAACTGGTTCCAGTCTCTGCTGCTCGCATCATCACCAAAACAGCCTCATTTCATCACATCACTCCATTTTGCAACAACTTCTCTTAATGTTGTAAAGGGTCTTTGGGTGTTTCGAAAGACGCTGGCAAATAACATGTATTATTATTATTAAAAGGTCAGAGGTCACATGTGAGGTTCCCCAAGGCTCCATCCTAGGACCCCTCTGGTTCAATAGCCCACTGGCTCAGGTCAGCGGTGCTGGATTCATTTTTCAGGTGGGAGGCCAGGGGTGTTTCATCATCTCTGTTTCGCACTTTGAATGTCAGGCGCACTTGTTCAGTTGACACGATGGCACCTGTCAATCAACTCATTGGGTTTGTAGCAATTTGCCCCAAAGTAAGTGGGCCAGACCAAATGTGGAGGCGGGCCGTAGTTTGGGGACCACTGATTTAGAGGAAGGAATAAAGTTTATTCCATTTTCAAAACTGGTGTCTGGAAAAATGCAAGATAAATTCCTGCAGCCAACCGAAGAACAGCTGAATACAGAGATCCACTGTGTTAACACACCATGTTCATATGAAGGTTTTGTCATAATCACATCAGATTCTTAAAGGTTAAATATAGAGATGTGCCGATCAGGTTTTATCCTGCCGATTCCGATTCCGATCACTCATGAGGGCCGATCACCGATACCGATCACATAATTATTATTTAATTTTTACCATAAACACTACCGGTTACATTATGTGGAAAAAGGAACCACAAATTCACCTTAATTTAGACAAAAACTTGTTTTTAATAACTTTTTCCAAGAAAAAACTAAACAAAACAGGAATTGTGCGAATTGTACTGCTATTGATAAAACTATCTTTAACAGACTGAAAACATATGAAGGCATAAAACCTCTCAACATTGCCAAGAAGTTCAAGTATAAAACTTAACATTCAAAGGCAAAAACAGGTTCCATTACAATAAACAATCCAGAGTTACTGAATGAAAACTTCCTGTTAGCATGGCGGCTAGCTGATTACTGCTAGTTCTGATTGGCTGTTTCTGACTGAAGAGTAATTATGCAGATCAGGGAGGAGATCGATTATTTTTTTTAGAGATTATCTGTCTCATGTTGAGACAGCGAAAGTTTTAATACGTATGTAAAATTTATTTAAGTTAGATGTTGCAGCTTTAAGCAGGTTGGTGTGAGAGTCACTACCAGGTGGAGCAGAAGCGAAGCTCCGTCTGTGAAATATTACTGTAGCGTAGCAGCGGTTCAACAGCGAGAGCAGAACCAGCGTCTGACATCACAGCTCGAAGACTTAAATAATTTTGCGGGTTATTTGTTTAGCTTTCTGTTTGTCATGCTAATCCGGGTGAGTGTTTGTAGCTGTGCGCTGCTTTACCTGCTGTCTGATCGTCTTTTTTACTGCAGTGAGCCTCGATGTAGCCAAACTCCGTCAAGTATGGCATTGTTTTTTTATGCCATATTAGATTCGTTGTGTTGATGCATTTTGACCTGCTTCACCCCGAGGTAATTTTCCGCCGCAACATGCAAATTTCCCCATTCACTCAGTGCGTTATAGTTCCACATCGCTTAGGATTTGTTGCTGCGCGTTTGCGCAGAGTGAAGGAAAGAGGAGACCAGCTGCACAGGCAGGCTGGGAAATGAGAAGCAGATGATCGGTTTGTGTGATCGGTGGCTGATCGATCGGCACACCTCTAATCAAATATCAATGCGTGAAGCTTGATCCACAGCCATAGATACTGCTGTGTCTACAAATGGGTACAGTTTGTGTACAGTGGCGGTGCGTCTCTAAACCAGATGCCCGTGATGCTCAAAGCGCGTTTGGTGTGAACGCACCATTAGCGGGTTAAACGGTTGTCCAAGCGGGTGACCCGTCAGGTCTGCAGTTCTCCAAACCACAAAAAAACTAAGAAATGCTCATAAACCGGCGACCTGCCAGAACCGCACACCCGGTAAAAAGCTCAGGCGGGATCCAAACGACCGCTCAGATCTATGGAAGGATCCGCTGAGTCATTTTTAGCTTACAGAAAAAACGTCAAGCCGCCAAATAAACAAAAGTAAATTGACCGATAACATTTAGGCTTCTGCTGCCCATCCCCACAAACTCACACAGAGGTGCGCTAAGATGTTTGATACAAAAGATCTTTTTTCCTCCTCCCCTGCCAGCATGCCTAGGTGGGCCCCATGTGGGGAAAAGGAGGGCAGACTATATGGGTCCCTTATGGGTTTGTCCGCGGGTTCCACGATGGCCCCACATGGGTTTGCCCATGTGGGGCCATTGTGGAACCCGCGGACAAACCCATATGGGACCCATATATCAGCCCTCCTTTCCCCCACATGGGGCCCACCTAGGCATGCCGGCAGAGAGATGGATAATAAAGTAATCCAAAAATTATTGTTTCCTTTTTTTACGTAGAGCCGAACAACTGCAGGCGCCCTGTGCTCAGCTGAATACACACAATATAATTATGCCGAGGACAGATGACAAAATCACGACTGGTCAAATATTTGTAACATTAAAAAAACAATAATAAAATAGATGTCAAATATCCTCCAGCAATGCCAATTCAGAGCAGCAGGACANATGGTTTGCCAGACACACAATCGACCTTCTTTAATGGCCGCCTCAGTCAGCAGTCCACATGTTTATCACAGGTATCACAGTGAGGCTGGAGGGAGCTGAATGATGATGAAGCTGCAGTCATCAAAGCGTGATGCAAACATTTTGCTGGTTCTTCACATCACTAACAAATATGCAGATCTGGTCGCACATAAACAAGATGCTTCACTTCCAGCTGCTTCCAACCGCAGTTTTAAAGGACGAAAACATAAGAACTCTGAAGACAGTTGTGGCAAACAGAGTAAAAGCGACGTCTCTTCATCTGCTGCTGATATGAGGAGAGCAAATGAGGATCCTCTCGTCTTCACAGAGCCGAGGTTAACGCTTGCTTGTTAGAGAAGAGCTGTGTGAGCTCACACATGACATTTTAAAATCCTGACGCTTCACGCTGGAGTGCATCTCAAAAGCCGAGGCTGGAAGCAGCACCGGTGACAAGCCTTCCACCAATTAGGACTGTTTGCGCGAGCGAGCCTGAACCCGTCTTTTAGGACAGATGAAAGTGGGTCAGAGCCGCTGCGTATCTTTGTGCTGCAGCACAATGGCAGGTAGAGCACACAACTCATAAACTTTAAGTACGACAGACGGGGATTAAACAGAGGAACTTTAAATTAGCTCTAATATGGGGTGACGGCTCAGAACCATTATCATTATCAGCTGCTTTGATGCCGGAAATTCACTTTCTGAGCAGGTGTCGTCTTATTGGACGTGCAGGTATTGCCTCTATCATTCATTACCACGTTTATCTGCAGGTAAACAGCCCGGCGAGTTCAAAGGTGCTTCAAATCAACACTTTTACCGAGTTCGACATTCCTGTGAGGTAAAAACTGTTGCCAGCCCGTTCTCTGGGCTTTTCTGACTCCTCTCCCACATCAAACAGTGAGAACTCTCCATATTCACATGCCTGCTACTCGTGAGCCTGAGGAGAACAGAGCAGAGTGCTGTTTAATGATGCTCAGCATGTCTCTGTATGCCAGAGTCTGCGGAGGACAGAGCCAGCCGAGGAGACATCAGAGCCGAGGTGGAGAGCGCCAGAAACCACTTGACTTAATAGCCAACGGTCGGCTGTGGAAGTGAACCGGGTCAGGGCGAGTGACTGAATTTTAGCCGGTGTTTAATGTTTTTGAACTCAAATCTCCACGGATTTCCAATGACTTGCCCACTGGGGATAGAAAAAGCAGCATTAGACGTTTATAGGAAGCAACTTCTTTGGTTTTATTTTCTTTTTCTTACATTAAATATAAAGACTCGACTAAAGAAAATGCAGGTTCTCCGGTAGAAGCCGGGCGGCACACAAAGATCAGCTGCAGATCAAACTGAGCACCAGAACGAGGAGAAAAGGGTTCAAGTGACTTGCTGTTGCTCCCAGATGAGCCGCTTCAACAAACAGGGATTTTCACTCACATCCACCTCAGGTACGCAGAGAACGGCCCAAAAACATTGAGACAGTGGCTGTGTTTCCATTACAAACGGACAAAACTTTGTCAGCATTTCGCTAATGTAAAAAAAACAACAACACTATTTCATAATGGCTGAATTTCCAATAAGAAATGTAATTAAAATCACATTTGAATAAGTAATAAAAAAAATCCTCCAACCACTTCCTGTTGTTTTCTGCATCTTTTTAGCAACATCATGTTGCTGATCAAGACTTTGTAATGTTACAAAATATTATTTGTAATATTTTTCATTGATTTGCATTGATAAATATTACAAATAAATTTAGCATTTTTGCATAATACACAAATTTTGATGACAGCTGGAACACCACCTCATCCTAGTGCAAACACCTCCTATCAAAAAATATGAGTTTTTATGAAATTGGCATGTTTCTACTAAGCAAATTTATTTTTGAAAAGTCAGATTGTGAAGTTAAATGGTCAGTGGAAATGCAGCTACTGTCATTCAACTCATTAAAAGCAGTATTTAGACTTTTACTGTTACTCTTATTAATCCTGTTGCTTCCGCGTGATTTTTTGTTCAACTCTGGCTCCCTGTGCCCGCCATGATTTTTGTTTTCAATGTTTTGTTCTCCATTCTTTCATTAAAATCCACATAATCTACTCGACGCCTCCGCCTGCTGCGTCTGAGTCCACTTTAAACAGCAGGACAGTTTATTTGCTGTTCTGCGTCACTCGGGTTGAAACCAGAAAGCTCTGCGAACCCGGCGCCCTCTGAGACGGCGTTTGTATCGGCTGTGATTTGCTCGCTATGCAGTTTGGTTCAGGACAGAATCACTCAGTCGCTCTCATCTACAGGCAACAGCAGGACTTCATGACTTCCTCCAGCAAAATGAGAATCGTATCTTCACACAAACTCGCCAGCCTACATTTTCCTCCTACTGGGCTTTAAACCAGTCTGCAAGCAACATTTCATTTAAATACTTTTACACCAACAAAACCTCCAATATCTTATGGAAAAAATGTTTTTAGGTGTTTTTTAACAGGAAAAACATTGTAGTATTAAAAAGTTGTAATCACAGAGTGATTTCTTTTTTAACTCTGCACTTTAAAGCTCATCACTAAACTGCACAGCCTGCATGTTGAGAAGAACGCCTGAGAGGATCAGCCGTAGTTTCTCTGAAGATAGGAGCGCCTCCAGTAAAATTACCATCCATAATTATAATCCGTATATGAAAACAAGATTCACTGGATCAGCTTTTGACTAAAACTGGCTTCAGTTTTAGAAGAAGGGTCATTGCTGCAAAGCAGGGTGAAATTAGAGAGTGAAATGAAATGAGATTGTCACTGTAATGGTTTAAGTCATAAACCTTAATGCATTTTATTGGAATATGTGATCAATACAAAGTACAGAACAACTATGAAGGGAACTAAAATGTAATAAACCGCAGGGTCGTTGTTGCTCAGTCTTTTATTTCACATTTGCTCATCTGGACCCATCTTTGTTTATTTTTCTTTACAAAATAACTCAAGTTCAGTCAGATTTTCACCAATTTTCAACTTTCCACTTGGGCTTCTGCATGGACTTTGACTGGGCCACTCTAATTAATAGTTTCAAAAATAATTCAATGCAAATTTAGCTGCTCAGGACATGTGGTGAATGCAGATGGAAACTTTATTCAAATTGAAATCATCTTAAAGTGCTCTTTTGGTGTTCATCTTTAAACATGTTATTTGTAATCTTTTACAAGAATATCTATTCCGTTTCAAAGACAGTCACTGGAACACTGTTCTTATTGCGCTGAACTGAAACTTTTAGCTATTTCTTTCATTTGGCACTGTTTCTATTGCAAATTTGATTTTATTTATTTAGATTCTGTTCCAGCAAACAGAACCAAATAGTGTCATCACTGTCAGGCAAAAACCTTGTATCTCCATTTTCATACTCTTCACTGACAAATTTCCAATGAAAAGTTTCCAGAAGAGCTCATAACTTTGACCAGTCAGAATAAATTTACATTTAGGAGCAATATGTGTTTCGAGTTATTTGGAAGCGTGGCACCGATTTGAAATTCACACCACGTCTCTGCCTCTGTTTGAAGATTGCTCTGCAGCTTTTTTCTTATCCCAGTATTCCTCTGCTCCTCTGTGTTACTTTGTCTGCTCTGCGGTGGATTGTGACAGCATTGTGGCAAGACTCTGACAAAAACTGATGTTTCGAAAAAGAAAGAGAAGCGAGGAGAAGTGAGCAGAGCGATGTAGATTTGCAGAGTCAGCACGCGGGCAGAAAACACAGCAGGAATGTGAACAGCACACTGCAAGCTGCTCCTGAGGTGTGTGCACTAAATTAGACCAGTTTTCCTCTCTGCAGCATGGAGTTTTGCACCATGGGCTGCTGGAGCGTACAGTATGCTCATGCAGTAACGAAAAATGTTGACACAGTTACACAAACCTCAAAATACAGTAATCAGCCTCCAAAAAAAGCGGGATTAGTCCCTGTGTGAAATCTGCTGATGCTCATACCTTAAGCACTCTCCACAGCAGATCAGGCAGCGACAAATTTAGCTGCTTCTTGGTGCTGCAGATGAGTGACTATTAAATCCAAGAGATGTGTCCGCTGAGCGAGCAGAATTCAGCTTATGCGCATTCACTTAAACTTTTCCCAATAACCCTCTTTTTGTGTGAGTGTGTGTGTGGAAGAGATTAACAAAGAGACATAGATTATGGTAAGCGGCAAGGCGGTGGGTAAAATATGTGCAATCTTTTAAAACAATGCAGAGCCATGTAGGAATAAAGAGAATTAGAAACCGGAAGGTGCTTACTGCAGGAAATACATTTAGAATATTATTTTAGAGCATGAAAAATGTCAATCTCAACAGTTTTGACCCTGAAATTAAAGTTAGCTGTCAGTGCAAAGAAGTGGATTTTATGTTGTCATGTAAAAATATTTTTTCTCACATCATAACCACAAACTTCAGTGCATACCAGTGGTTAAGTTAGAGCATAATCCTGAAATACATATTGCAAAAAACAACAAAAAAACAGTTATGGTTTACAGATAAGTTTTAAAAGTGTGGCATGCATTTGCATTAAGCGCCCTTTACTGTGATAATCTTAAAAGAGATCCAGTGTACTCAATTTCCTTTTGAAATAACCTAACTTATAATAAATAAGTTAGGTTTTTTAGTATAACCTAACTTGTGGTTGTAAAATGTGAAAAAGTTCAAGGGGAGAGTAGGAAGAAGGCAGTGTTGAAGTAAATCCTGTTCCCAGTTTACTACAAGCCATGTTGGAGGCACAGAAAGAACGTGAAGCCGTCATTTCAGACCAAAATCTAACTGTATCACCTGAAGACAAAATGGCGTGTGCAGAGGAAACTTAACCCTGCATATCAACTTAAACACACGCTCTCTAATGCCGTGTTCACGCTGAACCCGTTTCCAGCGTCAGAAATGCGTCCGACGCTTCAAGTTGGACGCATGTACGCTTTGAAGTCAGACACTTGACATGTTACGTTAGACGAGCGTTGGGACGAGCCGCTGCCAGTTTCTTTGTACAACGGAGGATGAAATTGAGGGTGGCAGCAAAGTATCATGTTCTTAAAGCTTCTGCAATCACAACAAACGCTCAAATGTCTTTGCTGAGCATTTTGTGTTCAGTTTCTATTGAACAAACAACAGCAACAGCTGATAACGGCACAATGCGGTTTGGAGCCTCTTGCCTTTATCTCCTCTCCCGGTTACTTTGAACAATGCAGATGAAATACTGAATGTATAGGTTCGATTTACTGAAAACAACTAAATGTGGCCATTGGGCGCATGTTTTGAATTCACCAGAACCTGAGCCCAGTTTGATGACCTGCCAAACCACATCGGTGCCTCCATCTCCTGGCAGGACACCAACTGCAGGCCACTGCGTCACAAAGCAGAGTCTCTGATTGGTTGACGCTCTGCGTAGAGCAGCAAAAGGTCAGATTATCCAACTCCAGCGTTGGACGAACTTGGCACGCGTTGAACGCTCAAAACATTCGAAACACTTTAATTGTGCAGCGCTAGATATTCAAAACACAAAGCAACGCTCTGCGACGCGCAACCACATACCTTTGAATATAAACCAGACGCTCATGACACTCAAATCGTATTTGGTGTGAAGCAGCGTAAGAGAAGGGAAAGGTTAGACAATAAATCGATAACAATATATACCGCGATAGAAATGTGATCAATATAAATAGATAATACATCTGATAGAATATTCAATATATAGAATATTCACTGAACTCCAATTTAAAAACGCACAGCATTCTGGGAGATGTAGGCAGAGGAAAGGCTTTAGCTGCTCGACTTCTCAAGGCCAGCCATGCGCGCTTGGTGTCCTTAACTACTCAATCTTTGGTTACCTAGCAACTCACTCACTTTTTGGTTACCTAGCAACAACCTATTGAGTAACTGGCACAGCAGCAGTTTAAGGTTTTGCCTCACTCTGCTTACAAATAAAAACGGTGTGGAGTGAAAACTGTGAATTGGGAGGCTTTGGGTTCAGTTTTGATTATTTGTTCTGTGTGTCTGCCTCAGTTATTCTTATTTTGATTTGATCTGACTTGTTCTGTTTTACTTATATCTGATATAGTTCCCCTATTTGTTTACTCTCTCATCATACCTGGTTGTTGGATTCTCCTGTTATTTTCCAGTCAAACTCTGTTGCTCCATGTTATCCGCTCACTGTGTTTCCTGGCTGCTTGTGTTTTCCTTCCAGCTGTAAGTCGTTTTTGAAGTTTTTAATTAAACTTCATTCATCGTTATCCGCTTTCTGCTTCCGCTTGCATTTTGGTTCGACCTTCACTCACAACATGACAAATATATTCATGAGTTACTTATATACGACTTGAAAAATACAAAGAAGAACTGAATACAAATGTTGGGAAAGGTTCAGACATTAAGTAGGATGTTAAATGTAACTGATGAGCTTTACTGTAACTTAGTTTATTGTAAAACACAGACATGTCAAAACCTTACATGAAACATTTCTGGTCAGTACAACAAAGTAAATTTCACAAACTCTAACCAAGTATTGTCTAGTTATAGTGTCAATATCTTAACACACTTGAAACAAGACCAAACTAACTTACTATTAACATTTGAAGAAGATGTAGCAGCTTGTTTTAAGTAAATAGTTCATTAATAATGATGAAAAAGAACAAGCTCCACTGGCAGATTAAAGGTTTCAATCAGGAAACTTGTTAAGCCTGGTGGTTGGCAGTCATTCATCCAGCAGCCTGCTGCATTTTTGAGTTAAAAAATGTTTAAAGTTCACAGAAAATTTAAAAATATCACTTGATAATTATGTGTTATTGGAAGATTAATATCTGAACACCAACTATACAGTCTTAAAAAATTCAAACATTAGAAAAATGTAAATAAATAAACTAAACTAAGCCTATTGACCCGCCAGGCTATAAATACACTGGGGGAAAAATGTTTTGTCATGAGTGAAATAATCTACCAGTGGAACTAGAACTTTTTCATCAATATTAAGCAATTATTTACTTAAAACAAGCTCTTTTATCTTGCTGAAAAGCTACTTGTAAAGTTAGTTTTATCACATTTCAACTGCATTTAAATACATTTGCACTAGAAACCACACTAAAAATACTTGGTAAAAATGTTGTGTTTTTGCAGTGCAGTTACATGCAATCCACAAAGTTCTGCTATAATCTAATTAGCAGTCAGCAGTCAATCCAGCAGGTTGAACAAAATCTATAAACAGTGCATAACACACTCTGTTCTCAGGGCTACATTTTGTTTCCAGTGTTTCCAGTCTGCATATGTTAATCTAAAAGCACCAGGGTGACTCAATTTAGCTCAGGGCAGACTTTTACTACAAGTAAATGCAATTTGGTTAGATTTAAATAGTAGTGTGGTAAGTTTATTTAGAAAACATGCAGAGTCTACAACTGTACCTCCTGCAGCTTAGCGTCTGTCTCATCATGCGATGAACTGAGACGTCTGGAGTTAGTGAAACTTGACAGACTCTCCTGTCAGTCATCGAGAACGGGTTGATCGCTTTTACCGACAGAAACCAGAGCTTCTTGTTTCTGCTGAGCAAACAACACGGCAAGTGAGCTCTCAAATCTATTCATCGATCGTTTACTAATGTGTACTAATGAAGATAAATGTGACTGATGCAAGAGTCTCAAAAACCTGTAACTGCACACAACAAGTGTGAATGTGGAGCCTGATAACTTTACAGATGTGATGGTTTGTTAGGAGTTATGCAGCTTATGTGACCTGCTGAGTTTCAGCTCCTGATTTTATCCAATCCAATATGGAAACAAGAGGAAGGAGGGCTGCTGTATAAATTACACTTGTATTGACTCTGAGCAAGTGATTTCCAGTGTGGGAGGCCCGTTCAATAAAGTAGATTGGAGTGAATGTAATCAGGCAGGTTCAGCGGTGCTTCGTGTTTTTGCTAATTTAATATACCTGAAATAACATTTACAGAGCGGCATCTAAGAAAAAAAAATACAAAGGCAGCTTCCTCTGATGGGATTTGTTTCAGGAAGCACCTGCAGTGAACGCCGTTCTGTCAAAGACGCCCTCACGGAGAGTCTCTAAATGATATTAAAGCCGATGGCCAGCAGCCCTGGAGTCTAACCGGGATGAAAACACTGGATGAAAGCCAGCACCTTGACCTCCCGCTGCAGCGACACGACGATGATAAAACACAGGAGGGACGATGACAACATTCAGAGTTATAGGCGGATCCCATCTTCGGACGAGGGGGCCAGAAAACCGCAGAGCGAGCCGGTTCCAGCACCGCCGTGGTCCAGCGGAGCAGAACGGTGACTACGGGTCGCTCTGGGAGCCGAACTCCGGCCGAGACGGAGCGGAGGCTGAGCTGGCAGGGATTTGTGCAGACGCAGCGATTGAACACATGAGGCTTGTTTTATGTAGATGTTTAGCCTCAAGAACTTTGAGTCGCCGCAGGCAGTTGGAGAGAAAAATGGAAAACTGCAAAGACGCTGCAAAAATTATAAGCTGAGCTGGTGAAGAGTGTGAGCGGAGGAATCCAAAATTAGATTTTTACTTTTATAGATTAGCTCGACCGCATATGTCAGACTAAACAAGTTTTATTTTGGGAAATGGGGCTGATGTAGAAGGAAGAGTCACTGAAGAAACACACTGCAAAAACAAAGTCTTACACTTGATTTAAGTCAATAACTCTTGAATGTAGGTTAAAAATATATACATGCTAGTTCCACTGGCAGACTATTTCACTCATAACGTGAAAGATGTTTATATGTAAAAAGTTCTGACAGTGGAACTTTTTAAATAAATATTCAATAAGTATTCACTGAAAACAATTTTATCCTTGTTTTGCATTGTTGTTTTATTTCAAATGCATTCAAATATTTGAACCAGAAACTGGATGAAAATACTTGGTTAGTTTTTGTGTTTTGCAGTGTGGCATAGTTAGATTTTTTTTGTCTGCCGTTTTCATATGAAACACTGCAAAAACACCAAATCTTACCAAGTATTTTGTTTAGTTTCTGGTTCAAATATCTTAGTTCAGGTGAAATAAAACAAAACTAGCTCACAAGTAACTTTTCAGCAAGAATAGGGAACTGGTTTCAAGTAATAAGCCCCTTAATGAAAATATTATTCACCTACGAGACATAATCCAGTAGAACCACACCTTTTTTTAAAAATCAATACTAAGAAATTACTGACTTAAAATAGGTTCATATCTCTTGCTGAAAAGTTACACAGTTTTTTTTCTAATTTCTTGTGTAATAAGATATTTGCATCAGAAACTAGACTAAAAATACTTGGTAAGATTTGGTTTTTTGCAGTGATGAAAGTATGAGGCCTGGGCTGAGTGACATGCAGAAAGCAGAGGCCTATGAAAAACAAAAAAATGACAACGCACAAATTAATAATATGAGAATGACAATATTAAGAAGAAGTGTCATCTCTCTAAGTTTCTCTTCCAAATAACTTTTTTTTAAAAATCCAAAAAACTGTTTTTCTTAGAGGAACTAAATATATCTCTTAGAGGAAGTTTGAAAACAACAAAATCTTCCAAACTACTTAAATATGTATAAAATTACCGATTATAGATATAGCATAAGAGAGCGATTCAGAAATTAAAAAGGAAATTGAGTTTATTCCTGTCAAGAGTCACCAGAGCCTCAGCTTCCAGGAGAAAATGTCACGTTTTGAACCAGGACTTTTGAACATTTAGCTGAACACTCCAGTGAATTTCTTGAACTCCTGGCTGCCTCACAGCTGCAAAGCAAAGGATTTCCACCCACCTTCGACTGTGAAAACGGGCAGACTTTCATCCATCCGGGCAGAGCCTTGATTTCTTTTTGGTTACACGAGAGCTTTCATATTCTGGAGGTCATGGCAGCCTGGTGCCTGACAGGAGTTTTTAACCTCTTTTCCTGTTTTGCTAAAATAAATCCTGTTTGCTAAAGCCAGAACAATGAGAGACAGATTTTGTCTATGTTCAAAATCCAGCACTTTTTTGCTGCTTGTTGCCTTGCCTTTAAAAGGTAAGACTTGAGCCAAACGTTTTGGTTTTCCTTCCAGACGTTTCTTGCAGTAGCTGCTGTTTTGTGAAGCAAACGGAGGATAACGAGAAGCGACCGGCTCCCGATCAGCAACACAGAAACCGAAGACACAAAAAAAGACTTCCTTTACATTTTTCTCCACACAGAAGGTTTCTCTCACAATAAATTAGCAAAAACATCCAGATGTATTTTGTATCGAATTACTGTGATGACAAATGTAAATTTGAAATTGCACATGCATAAACATTTAAAGAGCCTCAGTGAAAACGTTTGCACATTCTTGTGGTGCAGAACCTGGTTGAAAATAGATTTATTACTGCGTTTTCATGTTTGTTTGTGTAAGGTGGAGCTGGGATGCACATAGAAATGGCTCTTTATTAAATATTCAGACTGCCAACAACGAAAAAGATACAATCAAAGCTGTCAGATGACTTTATTACCCTGTGAAAATAACTCAACAATAGTCCAAATGGTTTGGATGTTTTTTCTCCCTCTTCTTCTTACAGAAAGTTTTTGTATGTCTAAGGAAAGGAAAGAGAGAGAAACCAATCATTGGGCTGTTTGCTTTTCCACATCGGTTTGAGGTGGGTTTGTATCCCAAAGGATTGAAAAACTTCAGATGTCTGAGATATTAACGTGCATGGAAAAACCTTTTATTGTCGTAGAAAGACTTTCAGTTTTGAAGAAGTGAAAGTATTGCAAGAGAACACAAAACCCATTGCGAGGGAACGCAAAAGTTTTGAGAGAGAACGCAGAAGAAAACAATGTCCCCATGTCCCTTAGAGGCCTCCGTAGCCAAAGAACCACGTTTGATTTTGCTGAGCATCCTCTTATTCTCTGGCGATTGTCTCCTCACTATGGGTTCTTCTTCCTCCTCTACTTTGAGTCCAACGTATCGAGCATCAGATTGTTGCTCACCGAGCGAATTTGTTGCCACATTTAGGAACTTTACAGATTCCTCTGGAGCAACTTTTCTTCTGTGACAATCCAGGGAAGCACAGATAGTAAAGTTACAGTGAGCGCTGCGGTGATCTGTTCATTGGAGCCTAGAAGAATTTGAAAACAACATGCATGTCTTTTAATACACAAACATGCAAAATCCTTTTCAAATTTTGCATCTACACTGAATAAGATCCCACAAAAATAAATCTGACTACTTTCTTTGCCTTTTCATTTTCTTGGCCTGTATTTACTTTTAGCTCAACAATTTTGGCCCATGTGTAAAACTTTTGGGCTAAAATAAATCCCTGCTTTTGACTCACTCAGGTTCAGTCAATGATTCACCTCCTGCACTGTGTGATATTTGATATTATTCAAAACCGATTTATGCGCTACAAACTCAGGCAAACTATTTATATTATTAAAATCACACTATTAAGTTATTTCATAGAGTTTATTTGTCATTCTAAATCAGTATTTCTAATCACTTTTGCCTTGCCAAAGTAGATATTCCTTTCTTCTTCTGCCAAATATGCAAATGAGGTGATGACGACTGTCAAAACGGCTAATATCCATTTTTCTTGCTGATGAGTTGGCAGCAGCGCAGAGAGCGGTGTAGGTAGCATCCGAGCCTCCGGCTGTACAGTGAGAGCACACGAGTCGTGAGCTGTGAATTATTGAACCCTGCGATGTAGTCGAACAGTTTGAGCCGGAGCTGAATACAGCTGCTGAAGATATCTGGCAGTGAAAGGCCAGATTAACAGGACAAAAGCTGGACATTCCCATGCAGCTTAAACTTGCTTAAAAATGCATGAACAGATGAATGTAGCACCTCCTCACTTTCTGAAATTGTACCAGAGTTTCACACGATTTCCTTAAGTTTCTCTGGGATTTGACACAGTGAAGCTGTTCGAGGTTTTCCTCCGTTGATGAATTAACCTCTCAGAAACTTACACAGCTACGGCATCAACGTTTTGACTTTTGTAGTTTGTTTGGTACAGTTATCTTTGTACACAGAAATGGTTTAAAAAGGAAAGAAATTAACTTATGACCTTCAGTACGAGTCAAAATTAACAGAGAAAGTGACTCTGTGGACTAAAAGCACAACTGAAAGACAGAAGAAGAGTTTTGTTGACTGCCTTTGCTTTTAATAGTCATGTTTTTTATTATTTTATGATCTGATGCTTTTAAGATGAAAGAAATCTATTTTTATGACTGAATGTAAATGTTGGTACTTGTTAATCTCTATTTTTAAAAAGATTACTCTTGTAAGAGAGACTGTAGATCTCAACAAGATATTTTATCCGGTTAGATAAATATTATTATTATTAATTATTATTATTATTATTATTATTATTATTATTATTATTATTATTATTATTTTAAAAAACTATTTCTAATTGTTCTGGCTTTAAGCAAATAGAAATAATTTTGTTAATCCCAAGTATCCTAAACAATAAAAAGTAAGACTCATAGTGAAAGAAAATGAGAAAACAAATGAATGTTTTTTATACATTATGAACATGAATATCTCATTTAAACTGTTCCTATAGATTATTGTCCAAAACGTTTTATTTGAAACATAATTAAGTGCCTTTAATCACAGAACTATCTGATGAAATTTTTCAAATTTGTTGCTTTTTTCATCTCTGCAGCTTTTCAAGATGTTTTTGTCCTTTTATAATCATATCTGGTCAATGTAAAGGCTGTTAACTTCAGCACATAAACAACTCTCTCTATATATTGATATTTATGTTTTGCACACATGCTCTTTAACACACACGCTCCTGGACTTAAAGCCTCTTTGACCAGCAGCGTTTCTATCTGAGCGTTTTTGCTATTCTTTCAGATCTTGTCTTTATGTCCACATCTCTTAATGTCCTTTCAGGCAGTAAAAAGGTACAAAGCTTTTATATCTTTTTATAGCCTGCTCTTGCTTCATTGGGCATCAATTTGCTTCGTTTTTAGATCCAAACGCGGTTGCTACGAGAAGTCTGACATGGTTCAGTGTTTTCACAAGCTTAAAAGAGCCTTCATTAGCAGTCCACAATTATCACAAACTGGAAATATCTGAGCACAATGCTTCAACTTCTTCCCTGCTGGACCTGATTAATGAGAGTCAAAGGTGATTAAAGATCATTGATTGCGTTTGAGGGAAGGAATCTGAAACACAAACGACACCAGCCTTGGTTTTAAAGTAAAAACCGAGCTGCAAAAGTCAATTTTGGCACTAATATCAATACTACTACTTGTGGATGTGCAATAAAATTCATATCATATTGTGATGGGTGGCGGTAACAATATATATGATTTATATAAAACTTACAATAGAAATGAAAAAAAATCACATACTAATTGAGTGGAATGTATCTATTTGTATGCGTTAAACAGTCGTTTTTGTGGATGTTTGTACGAATGTTTAACTTTTTATGTTGCTGCCTATTATTGGCAATGATGGGCAGCAGCTGAATCTCAATGGTGGCCACCAGGTTAAATCAAACTTAAATAAATAAATGAAAAATAAATCTCTATATAGAAGCACAAATCAAGTTTTTTGTTCCCAGTGTTGTGACTGGAACTTGTAAGTTAACTGCATTGCTGGTATTCAGCTAAATACAAGCTTCGCTTTAAGGGCGTAAGACACGCACTTTGCAGATTACATTTTACAGTTTAACCCTCCTGTGGTCCTCAGAGACGGGGTCATTTAGATCGGACTCTGCACGGTCCGGCGGGTTTGCACTGAGCCCATGTGAGACTTTACGAGGATTTCTTTTTGTGGTTTCGGAAAGACTATCAGACCATCACCCCACCCCGACCGTGATATCTGCTGCGCACCTCCTGAGCGTCGCGCTAAGACCGCTGGAGGGTTAAGAAACGGGGTTTACCTTGTGCGCGACCCAGCAGGGCTCGCACCGATCCTGCGTGTGCTTTTACCTCTCAGTTTACCTCTGGCTGACCGTGACATCTGCTGCGCTCCTCCTGAGCATCGTTGTGAAACTGCGGGAGGTTAAACCCAAACCAGATGCAGATAATTGATCTGCCTTTTTCACAAGCTCTTCCGATTACGTCATCCACAGGCATTATTGCGGCTAGCCGGTAGACTACAGGTCTCTGTCGTAGGTCAAATTTCTATCATTTCTACCGTATATATCGCGCATTCCTACTACTACTATTAAAAACTACTTCATGACCCAAATGAATTACAATTTCATTTGGTAAAATATAATTATCTACTTCTAAATACACAACCATCTTTTAGAAAAATAAAGTACTGGAGTATAATTCTCATATTATTGGCTGAACCACTGTGACCGTCAGGTGTAGAGACTAATGAGAAGCTGTTCCAGTTTTATCTCTTCATTCATTATGATCCTTCAACAGCCACATTTGGTTCATGCAAAATGAAGATCTGTGCAGGTACTATTATGTATTTGAACTGTGTACTGTTCAAACTATTTCCACAAAAGTCCTGGAAGGGTCACCGTCTCTATTTAGCAAGCAAACATGAAAACAGAAGCAGAAATAAATCAGCGGCACTCCATAAAAATCCTCATTTTCAAAAACTGCTTCCAGCATTTGGTCCGTCTGAAGCAGAATTTTAATCAGAGCCCAGCAACGCTTCAATTCAAGCCTGCTCTCAAGAACACAGCTCTAAGCCTTCAGATATGTTTAAACAAAGTGCATTATTTATAAAAGGCCGCTCTGAAGCAAAAAGAGGGTTAAGAACTTAGCAGAGACAACAATCCACTGCAGCACCAATCCAGTTTATCTCCCAACATAAAGCACAGTCACAAATCCTAGCGGATGAAGTCCTTCAGTGATAAATGTGTCAAGATACTTTCTGAAATGCTTTCCAAAATAATTGCCGTTTCCAATATTAGCTTCTCGGCTGGATTCTTGTCTGTAATACTTGCTTTGAATCAGAACTGTTTCTCTCCAGGTAGTAATGATGAGGAACACAGGAAATTAAAACTGATACAACAAAGTGTGTGTGTGAGGTGCAACTCAAATGCCAGGATCATTGTGATATTTCTGCCTCCTCATTATCCGGTGTGAGGAAACACTTTGCTTGTTTGGATGAGCTCTGAAAATAAGGTACTGACCAAATCTTCTTAGAGAAAAATACTTGAGGAAATGTATTTCTGTAGACACTTCTGGCATCGTTACATCTGTAGACAAGATATTTTTTGTTCCCGTTAAATCTGCAGCCTGTTACTTTTATAAAAAAATGTGTTTCTTACATATTTCTTTAAACTATTACAATGTCGTGACAATATGAGACAGATAATCTGAAAAAATAATCAAGTTTCTCTGCCTTCTCCCTAAGGTCCTGCCGTCATCTGAAGAAACACGCGGCTCTTACAGAAACAGCTATTCAGAGCTGCAGTGAATAACCTTTACAAAATATGTTTTTTACATATTTGTTAAAACTGTCACCATGTGGTGACAGTGTAATATGAGACAAATAATCTGAAAACATTATAAAAAGGAGGTGAAATGCTCGACCTCGTCCCAGTGTTAATATTACCATTTGAAGAAACGTACTGCTACCAATCAAAAGCAACCAATCAGACCCAGGAGGAGGGTCTTAGCGTTGCCAATCATCTCATGTATACACTTCTCACGCCCTCCCTCCTTCTCCTTCCACACATGAATGCTAAGACAATTTCTTCAAGATGTTTCCCACCATTTGCTCATTTAGCAGCAAGTACATGAGAATGATTGACAGCGCTAAGACCATCCTCCTGGTTCTGATTTGTTGTTTTAGACCAAGAACAGTGGGTTCCTTCAGACAGTAACAGTAGCAATGGTCTTTTCACAGATTATCTCTCATGTTGAACTGTCACGACATGGTGACACTTTGAACAAATATAAAAAATATATAGTTTTGTAAAAGTTACATGCTGCAGCTTTAAATGGCTTCATATTCAGTATATTCTCTAGAAACTATAATTCTGACCAGGTGCATTATAATCTAAGACAGTTTTGAATAAAATGGCTGAATTTCCTAAGCCAATGTAGCAGCATGTCGTTCAGCTCTGGACAGGCCTGGTAAAGAGCCAGTCGTTTGATTTAAGTCCACTGGAGAAGGGATGCATCTAAAAGTTGCAAGATAGAGGACTGGACTTAAGGAACTCTGATCTAATAATCACCCCAAGGTGTTTTAAGGTTCCTTAAATACAGCATATTAGTCCTGCTAATCCAGGGTCGAAGTATTAATACTTGCATTTAATCCTGATACCCTTAAAGGCTGATTTGAGTTTATCCATGTGACCCCAAAGTTGTTAAATATTTCTACTAGAAAATAGTCACAAATGTAGCTTAACAGAGGTTTTATGCTCTGAAAGCCGTCGTGACAATGAACACACAAGCTAACATGCTCAGCCTGCATCTCATAAGCCGACTGCATCACCTCCAGAAATATCAACATCATGCATAATAAATGCGACAAAAGCTGTTTTATTTTTCTGTTTCATTCAAATACCATAAATCTGCATTGTAAATGTGAGCTACGATAAACGATAAGGTGTAGTATGATACTCTCTGCGGTTTGTATTGTATGACAACACAATGTGATATGGTATAGTAGTACAACATGATACATTATGTAAGCCTGAGACAAAATATTTTTTGGACGATAAATTGTCCCAAAAGTTATTGCAATAAACGATAATAATGTTGAGACCATTTTCAGGTCATAATAATGCAAGAACACATTCTCAAAGATCAATAAACTTTAAGTTCAAAGTGTTAACTCTAACATTTAACACTGGAACTGGAGGACAATTTAAATATCCAAAATAAATAAACAAAACAACAAATAAAATTGTCTTTGAAAAAGGGAAATGTTGAAACCAAAGAACCAGACTGGAGACTTTTGTCATCCAGTTCTTGGTAGAAAAACAGAGAAGAGATTTATCATGGAAATGGAAATTATTGAGCTCATTTCCATTTACCATGCAATTAATTGATTTATTGATTATATTATGACAGGCCCAACTTTACGTATATTACAATGCAGTATAAGACGCTACATGATGGTACAATATCATAAAATGAGCTGTATTGTTCTCTTGTAAAATCTAGTTTTGATTCAGTGGTTTCCCAGTGGCTGCAATCACAAAGCAGCAAAAATATGTCATAATAGCAAACTTAAACACTTCATACACAATAAAAGGGATAAAAAGGAATAACTTTAGGCTGACAGCACGAGAAGCCCAGAAGATCCTGCACAACCATTAGAAAAACTAAATGAAAACATACCATGTGGAATATCAAACATGGATCTGAAAGTACGGAACAGAAACACAATCATTTAACCCCCTCTCTTCATAAATTATTTGGTATTTTAAAAACACTGCATCAGATAAGTGTTCTTCCAATTTTTCTGTGCTTTCATTTCAGATAAATCTCAGGCTGGCTGAGTTAGCGTCACAAACGTAGCTCAGCTCCTGACAGCAAACAGAAATGCTCTGAATACACCAAGATGCTCAACCTGCCTCTCATGAACTTACTGCCAACATCATCAATAGCAATCATTCAAAACTTAAGATGATCCTCTCCCTAATCACGCAACCACAACTGCTTCTGTTTTCCTCATCCTATTGTAAACCGGTTCTGTGACACGTTTACAAATGCTTGTTGCACAATATCAGGATCACTCTAAAACAAAAAACTGCAACAACAAGCCAAAAAGAAAAGAGAAACTGGATCAACAAAAGGTGGAGAGCAGATACTGACACATGATACATGCAGCTTTTATCAGGAGGTGCGTTTCCTGTCACTTACTGGCTTGCATGAGCTGCCCCTGGCGTCCAAACACCTGGGAGAAGGTGGCATGGCTGCAGGTGAGGGTGTCCTCCATGGCAGTCCCACTTGCTGAGGAGCCAGAAATAGAGAGCGGAGAGATAAGGGAAGGTCGGGCAGACTGCGTCACTCCAAGATCGGTGAAAGGAGGGAAAGTGGAGAGCAGAGAACAAAAGAGGAAGAGAGAGAAGGTTGATGCTTGCCTTGAGCTGCTGTGTGATGTCTGGTGACAACCGCACTCCTGTGGAGCTGTCCTGCTGCTGCGGATGGGGAGTGAAATACAGCTCCTCACTGCACACACCAGTACGAATAGAGCTGCTCGCCTGCACTGATAGGTGGTGGTGTGTGTGTGTGTGTGTGTGTGTGTGTGCTGGGCTGGATCCTCGTCAGCATGTAAGTGAGCGTGCAGGAGAGAAAGTTCTCTACGAGAGCATCTCAGAGGACAGGTAGCAGAACTAGAGGCGAACTCTGATTGTGTTCACCTTCATCCATACAGATCGACAATCCTCCATGGTCCGGTCAGGCGGCGTTGGACGGAAAGAAACAGCAGCTTCTGCCCGGTAAAAAAAAAAAAGTAAATCCAGCAAGAGCTGACTCTGAAGGAGACAGCTGTATGAATAGGGATGAAAACAATTAATCGACTTACGATCGATAAATGGCTTACTAAGCTGCATTCACACTGCAGCCTGAAGTGACCCATTTCCGATTTTTTTTTTTTTTTGCCTTAATGCGACCCTTTTCTTTTCATAACAGTCTGAACAACACAGGTCAGATTCTGTTCGAATGCGACCCAGTCCACTTGGGGTGTGTTCACACTGCAGCCTGAAGTGACTCAATTCCGATTTTTTGGCAATTCCGATTTTTTTGCCGGAGCCGTTCACACTGCCAGTAAATGCGACCTGTATGCGTTTCTGCAGTGTGAACGGGCCTGAAAGTGTCCCGCATGCGCACTAGGGGGCGCAATAGCGTCAGCGTTCTCAGTGTTCTGCCACCAGCCATAAAAAGAAGAAGTGCTCAGTGTTTGCAGAAGTAAACATGGAGGCTAACGGTGGAGCTTAGCTTACATATTTGAAGTTGTTATCCGACCAGAGCAGCATATTAACATCTTAATCCTCATATTGTCCGTCATGGTTGTTGTTTTTCTTCTCACTTGCGCTTATCAGGACGCAGAATAGTGAGATTTGTTGAGAAACAGTGACGTTCAGTTCGGATGAATTTGAATCGGATAGTTTCGGATATGGGTCACATTCGAAAAAGAATCCGACCTGTGCTGTTCACACTGTCATGAAAAGATCGGACACAGGTCATATTACGTCCAAAAAATCGGAAATGAGTCACTTCAGGCTGCAGTGTGAACGCACCCTTGGATATCCAATATGTATCCGATTCAAATGTGACCTAATGTCCAGGTCATCTGAACTGAACGTCACTGATACTCGACAAACGTCACTTTTCTGCTCCCTCATACGTGCAAGCGGGAAGACAAACAACAACCATGGCGGACTGTAATGATAATTAAGTTTTTAATATGCTGGCTCCTGTCGGACATCATCTTCAAAATCGTAAGCTAAGCTCCACGTTAGCATCCACGTTTACTTCCGCAAACACTGACCACTACTTCTTTATGGCGGTTGGAAAAACACTGAGCACGGTCTCTAGCGTTATTGAGCCCTCTACTGCGCATGCCGGTCACTTTCAAGTCGTTTGCAGTTCACACATACAAGACACATTTGGGAGTATGAACGACCAGGGCAAAAAAAAAAAAACTGATTTGACTAAAAATAGCAATTGGGTCACTTTAGGCTGCAGTGTTAATACAGCCTAATAACATCCGCTTCTTTTATCGTCATGTAGTGTTGCAGTTTGGCCGTCATCCAACAGAGGCCGCCACTCATCTTCATTAAGCGGAGCCAGAACTATGATAGTGGAAAATGTTACCTTCCTGTTCAAATAAAATCTTGGTTCTGGCGGATTTCTCCTCTTCACTCGGATTCTCTCCAGTTGGTTTTAGGGCGGGCCAATCAGCGAGCAGAAGGAGAAGTTGTGAACAATGACGTCGATTTTTTTATTTTTTGCGCTATTTTATAATTCTAGTCTGTCTGTAGTTTTAGCAATGGCAGCGGAGAAAGTGAGCAAAACCGTTCAGTCCGCTTGATTGGTTTCCAAATATTGAATATTAACAGCCGCCTGGTTCGGATTGACCCAATCTTTAGCAGACAAATTTTAAAAAAGTAAAAAATCTTCGAGAATAAGAACAGTACAGAAACAAAGATGGTGAAGTGAAACTTATAGTGGGAAAGAGAAATAATCCAGAGTCCAGAGTGGGTTGGGAACCGTTGGTTCATGCGGTTCTGTTTTGAAATATAAACACTGGACAAGCACCTAAAGTTTAATCTTTTTTTTTCTATTCAGCAACTTTAGAGGTTATTATATTTTATAAATATCTCTAAGTTTAATAATGTGAGAAAACCCACATTTTCAGCTTATTCTGTTATCATACAACTGACATAAAATAATGTTAAAATTTAATGATTATTATTGTTTTTAATTCAGTATATTATGAAAAATGTAACTCTATGTTATGGAAAAATGGTTTATCCTCTTGATACAAGAGAAAACTCAGCCGATTAACAATTAATCATTAGTTGATTGATAAAATCACTCTATTTTAGATTAACTCAATAATTGATTACTCACATTCCTGGCATGGACACACTTTTATCTTATGATCTAGGTTTTCTCCCCTCCCCCTTCTTTCCAGACCTCATTTGCTTTGCCTCAGCGTAACATTTCACTCTCTCTCCCCTCACATCTCTATCACTACCCCAGCCCCACCCCATGCAAATCCCCACGATCCATCTCAAAGCCCGGGCCGCTGCTGGGAAACAGACTCCAGGCATACTGGAGCGCTTCATCTTTCCCTCCACCTCAATGCAGACGAGAATTTGGGAGAAAAAAATGGAGAAAGAACAAGTGGAGGAGTTGTATTAAAAGTGAAAGTAGGGCTTGTACAGCTGGTAGTTTCCAGAGGCTTCAACATGAAAAGGCATTGTAGAAAAGTGCTGAGTATAAAATAAAAATCAGCTCCTCCTTGGCCCCACTGGAAACACAACCCTTGTGAACACGCCTCCATATGCAGGGAAGCAGCAGCGGAGATCATGAGGCAGACTTCCAGTCGCTGCAACGCAGAGGAAGACGAGTGTGTTTTAGCAATAATCTACATCCTCACATAACCTCTCCGACCGTGAAAGACACGATTATTTATCCTAGTTTAACTTTTCCCATTTTGTGAATTCAGATCCACAAACTACCAGAGATGGGTAGAGTACCCAAAAGATGTACTCAAGTAGGAGTAACTCTACTTCAACATACTTTTACTAAGTAAAAGTAGGAAGTATCTATTCAAGAAACTACTCAAGTAAGAGTTAAAAAGTATTTGGTAAAAATGCGACTCAAGTGCAATTTTTGGCAGTAAGTACCTAATCTAACACTTCTGTAGCTGGCAGCTGGTTTACAGGCGGTTTCCTCCCAGAGACCCGTCGTCACGGAGCCGTCTCTCACTCCTCGGCTCAGCAGGGTGGACACACCAGGGATCACTTCCTCAAATCCAGACCTCTTGTTTTGAAATAAACCGGCAGGACGCTTCGCACACCAAAACCTACAGAACCCAAACTGAAACAGAATCAGTTTGTCATTAAATAGCAGTAATGGGTTTTCAGATTGACTGAGCATCCCTTGGAATGGGGCTGCATACACAATACAACTAAAAACTGCAAAATGCAAAGATCAAACCAGACATTTCAGAAACAAAGACAAATCTCAACTCCCATCTCCAACTCTGCGAGACTAATGCTCAGCAGAATAAAGATCCTCTCCGTCTTCATCAGCTTTAATGCTATTCTCTTTGAACAGGAAACAGGGGTGCAGGGAGCTGTTTTTGGAGGCTCTGTATTGTCACATATAAGCAACTGCCACTGCAGCTTCTCTCTCTGTTTGCTATGTGGGTTTTTTTGCAGTAAACAAATTATATTTTGTCTATTTAAATCCCCCACAAGCCAGTGGGTTGCAGGTTTTCTATTTTATACTCTGGTTTATACTGTTGCATGAAATAGTAAAACGCTACAGGTCAAATTTTTCTGAGGTTATTCAAGGTTTATGAGCTGTCTGACAATTATCATCTGTTTAAGTATCGTCCATGCTACCAGGCATTTTGAGAAAGGGAGAGTAGGTAAAAATGAAAAAAATGTAATAATTATGTAGAAGACAAATTGTAGGTTTTAGTGAGTGATAAAATTCAGATTTTTTTTTTCTTTTTTGTAGGTTATTACATGTCAATAGATTTGTCTCCTGTTCTTGCGAAGTGCTCAGACTGTACTTGGTGTTACCTGTAACTTTTCAAGTTCAGAAGAGATTTTGGTATCAGCTATTTGTAAGTTAAATGAGGAAGCGAGTCAATTACAATAAACTGTGTTGTGAATCTATAACATCTCATCACACAGTTGTGACTCTGACTTTCATGTCTTTTTCATGGTTTAGAAGGACAAGAAGCTGCTTTGCTGCTGTAGTGAACACAATGACCAGACGAGTCCGACTGCTACAGATTTTACTGCAACCTAAATAATTCAACAGGTACAGCAAATGGATGGATAGGTAATTACCTGATCCCTTGGGGAAACCCAGTCAGTAGGGTTGTAAAGATAAAACAAAACAAAATGAAACAACTATGACTGCAGAAGTATCGAGTCTCATCCTGATGCAGCAGAACATTGTGAACTTCACACTCCTGATTCTAATAGACGCGCACTATTCAGAACTGGGGTGCAACAAAAGTAACTTGTGCTTCATATAGGGGATAAGTCTTGATGTTCCTCAAAATTTCCTTAATTTCCTCCTGTTGGGAGCCATACCTGCGTGTTTTTTAACATACCACATGGGTCAAGAGATGAAACTGTGTGTCAGCAGCTTAAAGATAAAACATGACCAGTAGGTTTTGTGGTAAACACACATATCAGTTTGGAGGAAAACAAATGTCTTTTAAGCAGAAATGTTCTGTTTAGAATAAAAATCAAGGGATTAAAGTGTCTAAATTTTTCCCCTTACTGACGTTCTTTTATCCAGCAAGCATCAAAATATACAAAAGAATATGTTTTCTAAGGAGGAAAGAGACAGAACTAATAAGTTCTTTCATATTTAAACAAACTCACAGAGAACAGATGGAAGTCATTCCTATTGTTTTCATTTTTTATATAATTGTTCAAACAAAACCAGACCCCTTCATGCATGGTTTAACCAGTCAGGCAGGTAAATGTTCACATTTCCTTCCTGTTGATGATTTCTGCTGATTTTCCAGTGGAGTAACAAAATGAAGCAGATTTAGCTAAAAACACACACACACGTGTTCCTCCATTTAGATTCAGTGTTGGGAAATAACCAATGAACCTATCAGAAACTTACAAGGCAATGACGTCATCATTTGGGCCTTCCTGAATAATTTAAAGGCGCAGTAACCTCAGTGCGTGTAAACTCCTGATTTAGGGACAGAAATAAAAAGATATTTAAAAAAAAAAAAAGTTTTAGTAAACTTGACTGTTCTAAAACAGCAACAAAACAAAAAAACCTTATTTAATATCAGATATTGAGAATTATTGTTTTTTTTATTTCGTGTATGTGAATTTCTGCTGCTCCAGTTGTTTGTAATATTACCATTAAAGTTTTTCTGAGGGACGTCAGTTCGTTTAGTTAACCAGACAGATTTCTGCCAAGCTAAAAACGTCACTGCTGCTTTGCATATTTACATAGAAGTCTGGTTATTTATAAGTGAGTGGTGAGTCAGTTTATAACAATAACCTTCCTGTTTGAAACTCCCAAACTGAAAATGATGAGTGTCTATATGAAGAAGAAGTGAAGCAATAACTTGCATGTTAGTTTTGGTTTTTCTGAATTCTCTCTGTCGTGTGATGGCCTCTGAACAGAAAGTCGCCACAAAAAAATCGGAATTTTCTTTTTCTTATTGACACAAATCATCAGTTTTACCCAAAATAATCGACAAAAGATTTATTTTTATATTAAATAAACAGCTGTAAAGGTTTTCCTCACTACACAAAGAGCTCTGTAAGTTGAGTTTATGCCCAGTGAAGACCTTGCAGCGACAGTAAAAGTCAGCTTTTCATCTTTGCAGAAGGGGTCTCATCTTTATGACAGGTTTAGCTGTGTGACTGGGTCTGTGGATGGCGGTGTCAGCATGTAGCTGAGTCCATCCAGCACACGGGTCCACTCTGAAATATTTGTGCAGACAGTTATGCCTCCCTCAGGAGCGTCTGTAACTCCCGCTCTCTTTCCTCCATCAAGTTAAAATTTCAATTCTCTCTCAATATTTACCTGCAAGGCTAACGACATTCCCATCGCTCTCTGCCGCCAAAGCCAAATCCCAGCTTTCACCAGTCGGGTTATATTAACCTCAAGTTCAGCGGCGTCTGACAGTAGCGCAGGAAAGTAAACATGGTGAACATTTCACATGCCTCTCCTTCAGCAGAACGGGCCAGAGAAACAGTTTAAGTCCCTTCAGAAAGCCGAGATTATTTCAGGTTAATCTGATCCACTGCAACTCAAAAAGATGCAAGACGACTGGATATTTAAGCAAAATGTTCTTCAAAGAAAGAAAACCAGGAATACTTTTAAAGAATGTTTTACAAATAAAAGTCTGAAAAGTGTGGTGTGCTTTTCTGTTGTGAGACACATAAATAAATCCTGTACAGAAATCACCTTAATAAAAATAAATGTGCAAATCATTTTTCAAGTCAAATTAGAGCAAAATTTCTGGCCCAAATTTCAAACTTGAAACCTAGCAAAGCAAAACCACCTGAACCCCACGTCGGTCATGAAACATGGAGGTGGCAGCGTCATTCTGTGGGGAGGCTGGTTCTAGTTGACAGAGATACATACAGCAAAATCCAGGAAAAATACCTCTTAAATGCTGTAAAATACAAGAGTGTGTGGAGACTCACATTACAGCAGAAAAATTACCTTAAACTTAGAGCTGAATGAAAGCATATGTTAGAATGGCCTAGTAAAAGTAAAAAGCTAAATACAACAGATAATTTGTGTGCAAGTCTTTAGCTTGAACTATTCTACAATACAAATTAGCAAAAATGTCTCTAAAGGTGCAAAGCTGATGACACATGGCAAAGTTTGTCCAAAGTGCTGAATACAAAGGCACACCACACTTTTCAGATAGTAAGAAATTGTCTTAGGATTTACTCTTATGCAATATTTCCTGTTTAATTTATAAAAACAGATAAAATATCTTGGAGCTTTGGATATGTTTTGGATGCGTCACATGAAAGGACTAAAGTTTTGGGATAATTTATGTAATTTTCTTTGTATTTTGGAAGCATATGAGTTACATTTTAAATGATTATTTTTAATATTTTCTGAAGTCTTCTGTGTAAACATAATTAACTTCACATACACTGTTTTTAGTAGAAATACAGATAACAAAAAGCTGTGATCGCTTTCCTCCAGCAATAATCTATAGAACGTATAGTTTGATGAAAATCTTTAAAACTCTCCAACAGCTGAGCTGCAATAGTTAATCATCTCAAATTGTTTTATGAAGCCATAAAGTGGGGAAAAAAACTAATTAAATTTCACATTCTTGGAATGATTTCCCATTCTATGCATCATAATTGATGCCTGTACATTGTTTTTTACTCTTCTAAATCCTAAATCTGCTTCTCTGGCACATCGTGTCATTCAGTCAAGTCGGGCGCATAGAGTTGTGTGGAATTGCATTTTTATGAATAGAGCAGAAGCAATGTGCACAGCAATCAGGGGAGAGTGCAGCCATATTTCACCCTGACAGCATGAGTATGGTGTAGCACTCCTACAACCGCACCGATCACCCATAAACAACATCCGGCTGTAAACTCCAGCATCACGTCAGCGGGGCCAAATAAACACGACTCCATCAGAAAGACCACAAATCCAGCCCTGTGGATCGAACCCGGCGCACAGGACGCATCGTCTCATGACCGCATCCATCAGTAGGATATGCATGCATCATGTGTTCAGTACAGATCCAGCTTGTTTCCGGTGTTAAGACTCAGGTTTTTGGTACCAGGCAGCCGCCGTGCAGAAGGTTTGACAGACCATTAAAGGACTGACGGATGAGATCTGACCCAAAAATAAACTCAGCCGGATCAGACGAGTGTGACGTCACAGGAACGGAGGTGTTTTAGTTTTAGCCATCAAAATCTCCAGCGTGAGACTCAACACACACAGTATGAAACTTCCATTATATATATATATATATATATATATGAACTATGACCATGTTGTGACTTTTTGTTATGAGATAATCTGTGAAAAGATCAATCTCCTCCACTTCCTCTCTGAGCTGCTACTGCCATCTGAAAAACAACCAATCAGAGCCAGGAGGAGGGTCTTAGCGCTGTCAATCATCCCCATGAATGTGCTGCTAAATGTGCTAATAGTAGAGAATCAATTTACCAGTTTATCCACCGTTACAGGAGACTCTGCTAATCCTGAGCATTCACAGAGAAAGTGATTGGATTAAAGAAGGCAGCCATCTTTCAACCAGATATATTTTTGATGGAATATTTCTGTAAATCATTATAGATTGTAAACATAAAGATGGCCTTGCATTTAGTCTTGCTATAGAAGAAAGATAAATGGATAATGTCCTAAACATCCTGGGTGGTTTATTTATTTATTTTTCTGAAACTGTTTCAGTGCCTGGATCACTTCTTTGTTTTCAGCCAAACGCTTCATTCTCTGTTTTTGAATTAAAGTTGCTCGATGTTTGTCGTCCTTTTTCCTATGAAATTAAAACAAAAGCAAATCGCAGAGTTTGAAAAACAAACACTTGGACGGCTGAAACTTTCCAAAAGTAAAGCTGGCAGTTTTACTCTTGGTGATTATGTCCAACGTAATTTTTAAGTTCTGTTACTGCTGGATATGTACTCATGCTTTAAATTGTTAACTTTCATGCAAGAGTATCCAGCTGTGATGTTTATGCATATTCCAGATTTACTGTTTTAATATCCTCTCACGTCTTAAGTTTCCAAAAATGCTGCTCCCGTAGAGTCTCGCAAATATGCACAGCCTTACTGAATAATTTATGCTGATTCATGGGCATATAAAATTGCCCATGTGACATTTGCCAGGACATTTTTATGACTAAAATAGTTTATTATAGTGATGTTATTTATCAGAATAGCAGCAGCCATAATATTTTATGATAAATTTTAATGCTAAGGCGCCTTAATTTTCTATTTTGGGTAATCATGTAACACAAACTCCACTTTCCTTGAGCAGCTAATGTAATAAAAATTGATTTCTGAAGTTCTAGCCAAATAATCTCCTCATGAATCTTTCAACTGTGCAAACGTTTACTCCTTATTTCTCTGCTGATTCACAGAAAACTGCAGAAATTGAGAATTTAAAGCACTTTGTCACTCGCATGTCAATATCAGTGAAGAGTAAACTGATACAAATATGTCAGGAACAGGCAGAGGAAGGGCAGCAGAAGCCCCCCTGGACCAGGGCCGTGCAGAGACCACCAAAGGGGCAGGTGCTCAAAAAAAAA